>NC_056737.1:106502497-106611895 GCF_019279795.1 Protopterus annectens
AAATTTTTGGTTTTGTGGTTTTTTGTTTTAAATTTTCGGGAATTTTTCTTTTTTTTTTTTTTTGGATTTTTAAATTTTTTTAAAAGAAACCAGAGGAAAAAGTTGTTATTTTTTTTTTTTAAGAAAAAAAAAAATTGTTTTTTAAAACTTTGGGATTTCTTTAACTGCTGTTTATTACTGTTCATACATACTTTTTTCATTACTATAGGACTCTTTCTGTATTCATGTGTGGACATTCATTTCTTTGTATGTAGAAATATTTATATTGTGGACTTTTTGTTAGTAAATCTTGTACATCTGAAGATTTTCCCTCCAGGCCACCATTGTAAATGGGCTCTGCTCAGGTAGACCTACCACTCCACAAAAATAAAAGAACAAGATTTAAAAAATAAAAAATCCATCTTTGTGACTTTAACCCAAGAATACAAAACATGATTCGGGAAGCGATCAATGATTTGAGCTGCAATGAGACAACGTTCCTTATTTGGCATTAAGCACTAATGACTTTCTATGGCCGATATTTTCCATGTGTAGTCAATTTTGACATGCAATTTTGTTATTGTATGAATATTTTTACTTTATACTTTTTGAAATACTTCACTCTTCTGGAGGCTGGGTATTGGCTGAAAAGTGTCAACTAACTAGTATACTTACCCAGTTACCAAATTTCAAAAATAAATGATTCAGGAAGTTTTTCAGATTCATTCTGCTGATTGCCATAACAATGATTTGGTCTGCAAACAACAGACTTCCTTCCTTACTCAGCAAACCTCCTAGATCACGGTCACTGGGAGGGTAACGGAACTGTAAATATTTCTGTGCTTCTTGTTTATAGATGACAGTTTTGAGCAACTTGTGGCTAAAATCAAATGGTAAGCATTCTGTCTCCTAACAGTAGGGAACAAGAGGCAAGTAGCACATCAGTTTTTCAACTAGAGAGCAGTTTTCAGTTAACAGATTTGGTCAAGCCAGATAAAGGGATTGCGGATGAATGGATGGATGAGAAAAACATAATTCAGAAGATAAAAGACATACTTTAGATCTAAAGAAAATATTAACAAGCATAACATCTTCATTTACACACACACAAACCACATACGAATGCAAACTGGGATTTGGGTGGGGGTCAAAGAACACAATGCTGAGGATTTTTAAAAGCCTTACAGATTTGTTAACTTGTACAAACAGTACAAAAGTACAATGATGAGATATCCCTTTACAAAAAAGTTTATGCTTACAATCAGAGCCTTTTTAGGAAGAAATTTATTGAATGAACAAATATGATTTGAAATAACAGATATTCACGTATTTATGCATACATCTAAAGTGTTCAATATGAGCATCAGAACAACATAAAGCATGGATTTTATGGCCAAATTCTTTTAAATGAAGCACTATGACTCAGATGACCGAGGGTCAGTTGGCAGGTTTGGTACTTGCATGACCCAGTTAAAAGAGGATGGGAGGGAGTATCTATCCTACGGAGAAATGAAGCAGTATGACTTACTGCAAAATTGCAGCAAGAATGTTGACGGGTTGGTGTAACTTGGTTTCTGTCACATGTAAGCCAGGCAGGATGGTCCTGGGGTGTATGCCAGTATCTGCAGTACACCTCCCCAGAGCAGTAGCTTTACTGAAAGTCAAGAGCTGCTGCAGGAGGTAGTTAGGAGGGGAGAGATGGAAGGAAACCCTCATGGAAGTGAAAGCATGCCAACACCAGACTCTCACCTCTGAAGTGGACTGAATGGGCTAAGCTGTTAAGGCTGTAATGACTGAGCTGTATGGCTTTCAGCTTTGCTGAAGCTCTAAATCTAGAATGGGGATGGAATGGAATGGTTCAGTAGCAGGCAGGCAAGGGAGGCCTGAGGTTGAGGCCTTGAGTGATAAAACAAAACTATGGCTGGCTCAAGCAATCAAAGGATTGGAAACAGCTTTACATTGTCATAGTTGCTGTCATCAGTGTTCAGAGAACAAGGAATGACATCTTAACATTAAAACACATTCTCTTTGTTTTAGGGGTGGGGAAGGACTAGTTAAATAAACCTGAACTCATAATGGATGCCTGAGATTTCTAGACCTGCAGTTGGACAGTTAAAGCTATACTGTGACTAGCTTCAAAAGAGTTAATGGTTACCAGTATCTGCAGAAGGCTGTGGGTTGTATTCACTCACCAGGTAGATGGACTGCTGACACTGCAGTGCAGGATGGGAGGAGTGCTGCATTCATTAGTGTGTCATCCTTCGGATGAAACATTAAACCGATGCCCCATCTGCCCCAGTTGGTGGTAGCTTAGGTGGATGTAAAAGATCCTAGAGCATCAATCAAAAAGTGCAAGGGCAGCTCTCAGATGATCTGGCCAAATCTCCCCTTTAAGTGTAAATAACACTTCCTCTGAACAGAGGCTACTAACCTAGAGGAGCTAACCTGGACAAAAACAGATACATATTACATAAATTACTGTGAACTGCATAATGCTTTGTAATCCTGTGCTTTCAAACTAGTCTTACATTACACAGTCTAGTTAATTTACAATTCATATGCATGCCTGTTTCTGGCTCATCTTTCATTAGCAATCAGGCTGTAAGTATTCCAACCCACACTATGTATTGTGAGCGTTTTCGTCTGAGACAATGCTTCAACTTCATCCGTTTGATGTGCAGCTTGGAGTACTTACAGCCTGCTTGCTTTTTTGTTATTTTACCAGTTTGTTCTTTTTTGGAGTTCTTTCATCTTTCATTAGCATTCACTGACTGTGCAAATGAATGACTTTAGGGAAACTACAGTCCAAGAAGCTGGTCATTCTGGTACTCTATTATCCGGAATTCATGTGTGTTCTTGGTGTTCAGATTTAATATAACAGTACTAAGGAATCTACCAACTCCTAGTTATACAGAGAACTGCATGCTGGTAAATGACAATGGCTCCCAGCCAAACTAATGTAAAGACAGAAGTGGGCAAATCTGAAAATATGCTTAAACTGATAACGTTTTGTTACAATTCTGTGACTGACATTAGCACAGCCTGCTTAAAGAACAGTCAGTATCTTTTAGTTTTGCTGTGATTTATTCATTCACTGCATAGTGTTTGTCCTCAGTTTACATTAGCCACCTGCCTGTATGTGTTGCAGTAGCTTGCTGAGAAGAAATTATTAGAGTATCTCATTTTGTGTGGATGGTTTTGAGACCATAACTTTTTCACTTTTTGTTTGGAACTAGATAGGCATTAATTCTAACTCCAAGGCACCACTCATTTTTTGTTCTTCCATCCACTTTCCTTATCTTCCATCTAACATGCCCTATACAGAGATGTCAGAATGGGGCCCATTCTCATCATGGAATTAGAAACCCAAAAGGTTTGGAGAAATGAAAAAAGAGAATTCTACATTATCCCCACTCACAACCCTCTCCTTGCTTCCTGCTCTATCAATGTTTCTGAATTCCATCCTACAAACTCCCTGATTAGTAACTGCACCCCCCCCCCCTCACAATAAAGTGTAGTTTCCTACTTGAGTTTCCTGCTGCATTAGCATGTAACAGAAGCCATCTCAGCTACACAACTGGATGCGTCAGGCACACAAGTACTTAACTGCAAATTACTTACACTTCATTAAGATCTATTATTATTGGGTAGAACAGAACATCAAATAAGTAAAATGATCATCGGTCATAAAGTCATTTGCTTATTTAAATGTCAGTCTGCTATTGCAGCAACAGCCTCTAGGATGCTCCTTTTACTTTTCCATGTGACTTCAAATCCATTCTCATGCACACCTCTTCCAGAGCACGCAACTCACTGCCCCATTTCCTTTTACTTAGCAGCACACAGTATATAAACAGTTCTGCAACCAAATACAGAGACGTATTTTTTTGTAACCCACAGACTTGCTGCAATTAAGAAAGCGTGAATGCTGCATACCTGCAAGGAAACAATGATGGGAACTGATGCATCACAACTTGAAGTTATTTTAGTACAAACATTTTAGGGGTTAAAGGCACTATTCTAGGAGAACAGAATACAAAAGAAAGGGCATGCACCTTTAGTACAAACATTCTAGGGGTTAAAAAGGCACTATTCTAGGAGAACAGAATACAAAAGAAAGGGCATGCACCTTTAGTACAAACATTTTAGGGGTTAAAGGCACTATTCTAGGAGAACAGAATACAAAAGAAAGGTCATGCACCTTTAGTACAAACATTTTAGGGGTTAAAGGCACTATTCTAGGAGAACAGAATACAAAAAAAGGGCATGTATCTTTAATACAAACATTTTAGGGATTAAAGGCACTATTCCTGGAGGTTCAGAATACAAAAGAAAGGGCATGCACCTTTAGTACAAACATTTTAGGGGTTAAAGGCACTATTCTAGGAGAACAGAATACAAAAAAAAAGGGATGCACCTTTAGTACAAACATTTTAGGGGTTAAAGGCACTATTCTAGGAGAACAGAATACAAAAGAAAGGGCATGCACCTTTAGTACAAGCATTTTAGGGATTAAAGGCACTATTCTTGGAGAACAGAATACAAAAGAAAGAGCATGCACCTTTAGTACAAACATTTTAGGGGTTAAAGGCACTATTCTAGGAGAACAGAATACAAAAGAAAGGGCATGCACCTTTAGTACAAACATTTTAGGGGTTAAAGGCACTATTCTAGGAGAACAGAATACAAAAGAAAGGGCATGCACCTTTAGTACAAACATTTTAGGGGTTAAAGGCACTATTCTAGGAGAACAGAATACAAAAGAAAGGGCATGCACCTTTAGTACAAACATTCTAGGGGTTAAAAAGGCACTATTCTAGGAGAACAGAATACAAAAGAAAGGGCATGCACCTTTAGTACAAACATTTTAGGGGTTAAAGGCACTATTCTAGGAGAACAGAATACAAAAGAAAGGGCATGCACCTTTAGTAAAAACATTTTAGGGGTTAAAGGCACTATTCTAGGAGAACAGAATACAAAAGAAAGGTCATGCACCTTTAGTACAAACATTTTAGGGGTTAAAGGCACTATTCTAGGAGAACAGAATACAAAAAAAGGGCATGTATCTTTAATACAAACATTTTAGGGATTAAAGGCACTATTGCTGGAGGTTCAGAATACAAAAGAAAGGGCATGCACCTTTAGTATAAACATTTTAGGGGTTAAAGGCACTATTCTAGGAGAACAGAATACAAAAAAAAGGGATGCACCTTTAGTACAAACATTTTAGGGGTTAAAGGCACTATTCTAGGAGAACAGAATACGAAAGAAAGGGCATGCACCTTTAGTACAAGCATTTTAGGGATTAAAGGCACTATTCTTGGAGAACAGAATACAAAAGAAAGAGCATGCACCTTTAGTACAAACATTTTAGGGGTTAAAGGCACTATTCTAGGAGAACAGAATACAAAAGAAAGGGCATGCACCTTTAGTACAAACATTTTAGGGGTTAAAGGCACTATTCTAGGAGAACAGAATACAAAAGAAAGGGCATGCACCTTTAGTACAAACATTTTAGGGGTTAAAGGCACTCTTCTAGGAGAACAGAATATGAAAGAAAGGGCATGCACCTTTAGTACAAACATTTTAGGGGTTAAAGGCACTATTTTAGGAGAACAGAATACAAAAGAAAGGGCATGCACCTTTAGTGCAAACATTTTAGGGGTTAAAGGCACTATTTTAGGAGAACAGAATACAAAAGAAAGAGCATGCACCTTTAGTACAAACATTTTAGGGGTTAAAGGCACTCTTCTAGGAGAACAGAATACGAAAGAAAGGGCATGCACCTTTAGTACAAACATTTTAGGGGTTAAAGGCACTATTCTTGGAGAACAGAATACAAAAGAAAGGGCATGCACCTTTAGTACAAACATTTTAGGGGTTAAAGGCACTATTTTAGGAGAACAGAATACAAAAGAAAGAGCATGCACCTTTAGTACAAACATTTTAGGGGTTAAAGGCACTATTCTAGGAGAACAGAATACAAAAGAAAGGGCATGCACCTTTAGTACAAACATTTTAGGGGTTAAAGGCACTATTCTAGGAGAACAGAATACAAAAGATATGGCATGCACCTTTAGTACAAACATTTTAGGGGTTAAAGGCACTCTTCTAGGAGAACAGAATACGAAAGAAAGGGCATGCACCTTTAGTACAAACATTTTAGGGGTTAAAGGCACTATTCTAGGAGAACAGAATACAAAAGAAAGGGCATGCACCTTTAGTGCAAACATTTTAGGGGTTAAAGGCACTATTCTAGGAGAAAAGAATACAAAAGAAAGGGCATGCACCTTTAGTACAAACATTTTAGGGGTTAAAGGCACTATTCTAGGAGAACAGAAAACAAAAGAAAGGGCATGCACCTTTAGTACAAACATTTTAGGGGTTAAAGGCACTCTTCTAGGAGAACAGAATACGAAAGAAAGGGCATGCACCTTTAGTACAAACATTTTAGGGGTTAAAGGCACTATTCTAGGAGAACAGAATACAAAAGAAAGGGCATGCACCTTTAGTGCAAACATTTTAGGGGTTAAAGGCACTATTCTAGGAGAAAAGAATACAAAAGAAAGGGCATGCACCTGCATGTTATGGCCCAAATTTGCCTAAGTAAAACTGCTAAGGCTATGCCCTAAAGTAATAAGGCAATAACTCAATAGACCTCCCTGGTTCGGGCACCTTGGCTCAAGGAAGTTCATGCATATTGGACTCTAGAGAAGGAAAATGGCGCAACATTTGAGCCTCTATACAACGTAAGCAATCCTCTGCCTCCTCTTACCTACAGCAGAAATATACCCCTGTAAGAAGCGATCCTGTGACAAAGCTGTACTAGCTAACAATTGGTCTCACTGACAATTAGGAATCGATACAAGAACAGCTATAGACAATTTGTATTCAATAAATAACATGCAACATTTACACAGTATGCCCTTTATGTAGCCGGTTTGTTTTAATAAACTGCTACATTGCCATATACATCCATCTGGTGTTCTGTATATATGCACTACTGCTTAGTGTAATCTGTTGTGTTGCCTTTGGCTAAGCCTACAACAAAAATGTCAATGTCTGGATCAGCCTGCTATCACTGCTGGCTAACAAATAAGTAAAACAGAATACTAAGAGATACCTCTTGTTAGATAAACAGCAATTGCATTGAGTATGACAGATGGAATGTTTATTTAACATTTTTTAACTGGGAAAGTCCAACTTGGAACGAAGGCCCAGGGAGAAATGCTCCAGACAGATGTCTGTGTAACGTGGGAGGAAACCGGAGCACCCAGAGGAAACCCACACGAATGCAGGGAGGAAATGCAGACTCCCCACAGAAGGCATCCCAGCCGAGAATCTAACCGGAGAACCTCTTGCTGTGAGATGACAATGCTACCACTGCACTTACTGCTGCCATTATGATGATTCCATATAATTATATATACAGTAGAGTCACTTATTCCAACTAATTGGGACCTAGGGCAGTTTGGATAATGAAACTGTTTGGATAATCAAACATATAATTGAACCGGATAACAAACTTCTAAAACCTTGTTTTTTCTGCAAGCAGGGAATACACTTTTCAACAATTCTGTGATTCCAGTGGTCAATAAAGAATATTTGTCACACACGAGTGGGCTACAAACTCAAAAAACATGCACAAGTGAATATATATAACATTTATTTATTCTGACGTCATGATTTTTCCTACCCTAAAACTTTGGAAGGCTGCGTTCAGATAACTAACGTTTCGGATAATTGACTCTACTGTATATACATTATATTTCACATAAGATGAGTATGACTCACGCAT
This sequence comes from Protopterus annectens, assembly GCF_019279795.1. Taxonomy (NCBI): domain Eukaryota; kingdom Metazoa; phylum Chordata; order Ceratodontiformes; family Protopteridae; genus Protopterus; species Protopterus annectens. Next base: position 106,510,275 of record NC_056737.1, read on the forward strand.
GGGTCACCTCAAGCTATGGTATGATCCAGTAAGTCTCATTTGGGGTAATACAATTATTGACCATGGGATATGTAAGGCCAGTCTCTAACCAAATGGTATGTTAATTTGAGCAGAAAAAGGGAAATTGGCTTAAAATCGCCTGCAAAAGCAGCTAGCATAGTACTTACCTATGAACCTATGTAAAAGTGTGAAACAAGTTTGGATTATAGTGGCGTTTTCTTTTTTGACACTGTTCTGCAACCTCAGAGCAAGTATATTGGGAGGTTGTTGGTGTTCCCCACATGGTGGGTGTAAGGGGCTTGTCCCCTCTGGAAAAAACATCTCTGAGGTTCTGCAAAATTTGTTTCACTCCTTTTCTGATTGATCGGCAGCACTTTCAAGTGCTGAACAATCGGTCAACTGAGATGCATCGCTACTAAGCACTGTTGAGAGAGATGCACACTTATATGCAGTACAAGGAATACTGGGGATGTAGTAGGTGACCAAAGAAAAAAGAAAACATAAAAAAAAGCCTTACACAAGAAGAAAAGCATTTTAACAATAATTAAGGATGTCGTGCAGGAGAAAACTTGTGCGTGATGGAACAGTTCACTTAAGTTATAATAGTTAGGCATACAGACTCCACATTAATTAGACAAGAACAGGGTCACTGTAAGCTAGTTGTTTACCGCTACTGTGATGTTACAAAGGGCCATGAGGGCCCTTAAGTCAGACAGATATGACTGACCAAGCTGTGGCCCAGGTGGGGGTGAATAACCTGAGACATTCCACCTAGAGGGACATGCAGAGAAACATGAAATTTGCAATGCATTTTTTAGAGACAGGGAAGATGGTGGTCATAAATAGTATCTTGCCTTTACCAAGAATGATGCCTGGACACCAAGACAAGATAATTATGAAAAGTATCAAGAAATCTCCATCTCCACACATCAAGCCTACACTGAAACATGCCAACAAGGAACATAAAAATACTATTACTGAAACATGCCAACAAGGAACGTAAAAATACTATTACTGAAACATGCCAACAAGGAACGTAAACATACTATTACTGAAACATACCAACAAGGAACGTAAAAATACTATTACGAAACATGCCAACAAGGAACGTAAAAATACTATTACGAAACATGCCAACAAGGAATGTAAAAATACTATTACTGAAACATGCCAACAAGGAACGTAAAAATATTATTACTGAAATATGCCAACAAGGAACGTAAAAATACTATTACTGAAACATGCCAACAAGGAATGTAAAAATATTATTACTGAAACATGCCAACAAGGAACGTAAAAATACTATTACGAAACATGCCAACAAAGAATGTAAAAATACTATTACTGAAACATGCCAACAAGGAACGTAAAAATACTATTACTGAAACATGCCAACAAGGAACGTAAAAATACTGTTACTGAAACATGCCAACAAGGAATGTAAAAATATTATTACTGAAACATGCCAACAAGGAACGTAAAAATACTATTACGAAACATGCCAACAAGGAACGTAAAAATACTATTACAAAACATGCCAACAAGGAATGTAAAAATACTATTACTGAAACATGCCAACAAGGAACGTAAAAATATTATTACTGAAACATGCCAACAAGGAAAGTAAAAATATTATTACTGAAACATGCCAACAAGGAACGTAAAAATACTATTACTGAAACATGACAACAAGGAACGTAAAAATATTATCACTGAAACATGCCAACAAGGAAAGTAAAAATACTATTACTGAAACATGCCAACAAGGAACATAAAAATATTATTACTGAAACATGCCAACAAGGAAAGTAAAAATACTATTACGAAACATGCCAACAAGGAACATAAAAATATTATTACTGAAACATGCCAACAAGGAATGTAAAAATACTATTACTGAAACATGCCAACAAGGAACGTAAAAATACTATTACTGAAACATGCCAACAAGGAATGTAAAAATATTATTACTGAAACATGCCAACAAGGAAAGTAAAAATACTACTGCAAAATGCAAAGCAAAGTATGAATGCATGACTGCTACACATTCCAAAGGAAACTACAAATCTTTCTTCAGTTAGGTCAGGAAATTAAGGAATAAGACCCAACAGTGCAATGAGCTCATCTATAATATCATCTTCGCTTCTAACCTGAAGGATATAGCTAATATATTAACAGAAATAATGAATGAAAACGTTACTCCTTTTACCCACACTGCTGCATCAACTATACCTGAGAATTTAGCTTCTCCTGAAAAAATAATACTTCCATAAGACTGGACAACATGCTAGGCTGCATTCAAATCCATACAAGTATGTACTGCATTAGCCTCTACTTAAGCTGTTCGACCTCAGCTTTCTACATGGTTTGTTACTGATGCCCGGAAAACTGCCACTGTGATTCTCCCCTGCTCAAGGGTGGCCCCTCTTCAGACCCAGGTAATTATAGGCTCATCATCCTAACTAGTTTTACATAAAAAAATATGGAATGCACAATAGCAGAACTCATTTATACAGACAGAGGCAATTTATCCGTTCAAGATCACACTATGTTTGGTTGTGTGAAAGGGAGGTCCTATCTTGTGAAGACAGTAAGCTTCTGTAAAAAAGTTACAGGGGCTGTGGACAGTGATCACTGTGTGCAAACTGATTATCTTGATCTGGCCAGATACATATTTACGCCAGGTTTATGCATGTCCCCATTCGATTTCGGGGGTGAGCATTAAGTGCTTTAAAAGGGTGGCAAGACCTTTTAAGTTTATTTGCTTAAAGGTGTATGTGGTTAAGCATCTTATGGTCTCATGACTGCTTGCCTAGTATATCAGGATTTCCTAATAAATTATAAATTATTAGATTACAATGAATATTATGCAACTGGCATAAATACACAAAATCCAAATGGTCCAAAACTTTATTTATTCTAACACCGCAATAGCAATGTACCATGTCAAAGTACTTAAAAGGAAGCTCCAGCTGAATCTCCTGAGTCACAAAGATACCCATTTAACACAGCAAATGGAACATACATTTTGTTGAACTGTTATGGACTAACCACAGAGCAGCAGTTTAGGTATCCAAACAATGTTTTATTTCTGAGTATCACCACTGAAAGTAGTCTCAGCTCTGGTAACGTTCTCAGCATACTGACGTCACAGCTCCAAAAAATAAACATAGTATGGCATCAAAGTCTCCAAAACAATATTCTTCCAACTGCACTATGCCACTATTCAAGCCTAGCAGTACTGTAAGGCACTTAAAATACATTAAGTTCAGACTATATTTGTCTACATCCATTTAGACTCTCTTATCCTTTCAGTAGTACTTATAGGTTCATAGGCAGGTACTAGGCTATCTGCCCAAAGGCGTTTATAGGCTTAGCTGGAATGTGTTGGCTTTCGCTGCCCCCTTAAATTAGTTCCCTGTGCCTCTGTCCAGTAGAGCCATTGAAGTGATCCCCGGGGTAAACTTTGTTTCCCATCCACTCGTCAAGTTTTCTCTTGAAGAGTGTTAGTGAGGAGCTCTGCCTAATGTAGATTGGAATCTTGTTCCAGACAGGAATCTATCCCTCCAGCACGTCCTATTTATCGTTGTTTTGCTGAGGTTTAGATCCCTAGAGCCAGTGGCGGCTGGTGACTTCAAATCACAGGGGGGCTGCAGGAGACGCTGAATGGGTGGGGTCAAAGGGAAGGGGTGTGGTCAACCATAAAGGGGAGGAGCTATGCACAAAACCACAAAAAACTAATTTTAATTAAATACGCTGCCCTGGGTGGCAAACCATCATTATGAAAGTCCAATCAAGACAAAAATAAGTGTAGAAGAATAAAAATATTTCAATGCATTGGCTGCATGACAGCTTACTTAATATCTAGATGGAAACAAAAGGTTGTGAGGCATGAAAAAATAAATTACTTTTTAAATACATTACTGGAATGCCAGTCAAAATCAAGTATAAGAAAAACCAGAAGCACTCAACTCAAACCACTTCTCCTTGCACTGCAGTTCTAATAATATATTCAGCTTTATTAAAGTACCAAGCAACATGCTGAAAGTAGAAATCTATGTGATGCCCCCACTTGTAAAATGTTTCTTATCCAAAAAGACCTGCTGCCTGACAACTTGTTTCATGGGGAAAACATGATAAAAGTAAAAAATGAAAAGCAAACAAGAAACAAGCTCAAGATACATTGCTTAAAGGATTACTGTACAGGTTATGGACCACACATGATTGGCATTCTGTTTAGTTTACGGGTAAAGTCTGTAGAGATGACTGGAAGTCTCCAACAAGTGTAATGAGCTTTTTAAAATAATGGAATCCTGTCCTTTAATACCCAAGGCTTATACATTATCTAGTCAAGTATTCTCTGCATGGCAACAACAGAAAGGCTTTCAATGTTGGCAATTCTTTAACGGTATGCTTATTAAAGCTTACTTGCATCTTACGATGTCAGACAAGCTTACCTTATGGTTATTAAAGCATTGCTACTTAAACACAGAGCAACAGGCACTTTGAGTAATAAGCATAAATCAACAGTACAAAAATAGGACAGAAAACAGACCATTCTGCAAAATCAAGGACAGATGAAAAGCCACTGTAGTACTTATGCAGTGTGTCCTCCCCATCCAAGGTAGATACAACTACTCCTTGCCTTGCTTGGACACATCCAGAGTCACTACATGGGGAGTGGGGTGCAACAAGCATATCACAATTTGAAATCTCTCTGGCTGACTGTGATGGCCCTGACACATTTGTCATACCTCTCAACCTCAAGAGCAAGAAATCTGGACAAAGCCATACACAGAAGTGGGACAAAGGCACAACAATAAGGACAATTTTAAATATTGCTCTAATAAACTTAGAAATATAATAGAATAGGTCTTGCATTAGTATGAATTTTCTGAAGGGTATAAAATCTGAAACTCAAATGTCTGTCATTTTCTAACTTCAGTCTTTAGTGATTTGTCACTAATTTGCCAAAAACACAATTTTATGAAAAATGGACCAAAAATGTGATGCAAAAATATAAAATAGACACACAATACAGCTGCTACCTGTCAAAGAAGGGACACTTTAATATTAGTACTGCTACCTTGAGCAGCTGACAAAATAAAAGAATCTACATGTATTTCAAGTAATCTATAACTTTGATTATTACAGTTATTTCTTAATTGTAAACCCTCCATGTTTTCTTCCAAAATTGCTATTTTATGGAGGGATTATTAGGGGAAGAGCAACATTTTGAGCCAAAAATTGGGGACAGTTGAGAGGTTGGCTATGCCTAATTCTATAAAGCAATTTATTTGCATGTACCTCTCAACCTGTTAATGCAGTAAATCTGAACAAGGCCAAATATATTGGTGGCACATATAAACAGTACTAAAATTGCTCTTGTATAAATTGAGACAGTTGATAGAACTCTTACTTTAACATGCATTTTATGAAGGTTATGAAGTGTGAAACTTATTATTTAGTGACTTCTGGCAAATCATTTAGGAATTAAAACTACAAATTTTATGAACAACAAACCAAAAATAAGAAGCAAAAATCTATTCATTCTTTGAAAATCTGGACAGTTGGGAGGTATAGTTCAGCTGGGCCTGTCTGAGTTTGCTGCCCTCCCCTGACAAAATAATGGTTGAATGGAGCCTCTGCAGCCATTCCAATGAACCATTACTTGGCTATTTCACTCCATTTACCATAAACACTAATGTGCATACTGCTTTACTTCAATGATGAGTTGGACTTCATTTGAAAGTTTTATTTTGTATTTTACAGCACAAACATTAAGTCATCTGTTAAACAAAGCAATGCAGTCTCACAATGAAAACTTAGCATTAAAACTTCTCTGCCCTTGAAACTCACATTCATTGAAACAGTATTGAAACCCACATTCAAAGAAAATACATTTTGCCAGTGGCAGATAAAGATGAATTTTGGGCTGTTTTCAATCATAGGCCCCTTGCATATGAAACATACATGTGCTCTTTGATACACCTTCCTCATTGTACTAAAATTATATTCCTTGTACAATACAGTACACTTGTTAGAGGGTGTTTTAAATTTGTTTTGAACATTTTTCCAGTAAGCAATGAAACAAAACATATGCACCCATAATGGCAAAACTGCCCAGTTGAGAACATTTATCATAAAAAAGTCTACTCAGACTTCCACAGTCCACCATTATCAGTAAATATACACAATTCTACAGTCCACCATTATTAGTAAATATGCACAATTCCACAGTCCACCATTATTAGTAAATATGCACAATTCTACAGTGCACCTTTATCAGTAAATATGCACAATTCTACAGTCCATATTCAGTGAATTCAGTTCTTGCCATAGCTGTCAACCTTAGCACAAAAACCTGGACGAAGCCAATAATGGGGGAATACAGTCCCAAAAATAGGGACAAATTTAAAATATTAATCTTATAAACTTAGAAAATTGCTAGAAAAAAAGGTTGTGCTACTATGTATTCTAAAGAACATGAAGTTTGAAATTCAAATGCCGGTTAATTTTACTGCGGACAGAACAAAAACAATTTTCAGCAGAGACGCAGGGATTAATACTGCAGACACGTCTTTGTAAAATGGCAGGGCACCAGAGCAAATCCACACAAACACAGGGAGGAGATGCAGACTCCACACAGAAGCCACCCCAACCAAGAATCAAACCAGAAAACCTATAGCTGTGAGGCAACAATACTACCACTGCACCATGAAATCTGCAAGGAATTAAACATTCAGAAACCTGAAGTCTGAAATTCAAATGCCTGTCAATTTTATTTAACATTTGTTAATCAGGACAGTCTGACTTGGAACAAAAAAACAATTTTCAGCAGAGGCCCAGGAAGAAATAATGCAGACATGTCTTTGTAACATGGGAGGACACAAAAGCAAACCCACACAAACACAGGGAGAAGATACGGACCCCACAAAGAAGGAACCCCAGCCAAGAATCAAACCTGAGAACCTGCAGCTGTGAGGCAACAATGCTACTACTAGACCATCAAATATCAAGCAATGTAACATTTACAAACCACAGTTATTATGAGGAACAGATCAGATCAAATATGAGGCAAAAATCTGCAATTTTTTTACAAATGGTGGTGGGTAGGGAACTCAAGTCTTTAACACCTGCATACAGGGTACAGGGTTCAAGCCTGAGGTATTCCCTACCACACCACCATGAGCACCTGGGGCATTTTCACACACACACACACACACACACACACACACACGTTAAAAGCACCAACTAACACACACACACACACACACAAGTTAAAAGCACCAACTAACACACACACACACAAGTTAAAAGCACCAACTAACACACACACACACAAGTTAAAAGCACCAACTAACACACACACACACAAGTTAAAAGCACCAACTAACACACACACACACAAGTTAAAAGCACCAACTAACACACACACACAAGTTAAAAGCACCAACTAACACACACACACAAGTTAAAAGCACCAACTAACACACACACAAGTTAAAAGCACCAACTAACACACAAGTTAAAAGCACCAACTAACACACACAAGTTAAAAGCACCAACTAACACACACAAGTTAAAAGCACCAACTAACACACACAACTCTATCCAGTTAAAAGCACATAAAGTAAAATACACTTACCTGTCTGTTCTCCATATGCCCGCGCAATACTAGACCCCGCGAGATCCCAGCAAAGCTCCTACCCGACGAGATCCCAAGCTCCTCCCGAGAGTGTTCTGACTGCTGCTGTTGCAGTCCGGACGCGATCTATCCTTCAGCGTGTCTGTGCACTTTAAAGTGCACAGACGCCTCCTTGTGTCCTTCTACGGGTCCTGCTTACGCAGATGCGCATAGACCGACGGTAGTCGGGTCTACTGCGCATGCAAAGTCCGCTAAATTTAAAACATAATTTTTTTTTGTTTTTCTTGTTTTTCTTTTTACTTTTAAGTTTGAGGGGGCTGCAGTCCGGCAGCCCGATGCCACGAGCCGCCCCTGCCTAGAGCATGTGGCTCGAGGGGACATGGTTTTCTTTAGGTGGAGTATGTCCATCAATTCTGGGTTGGACATGGCCTTGTATGTCAGGCATAGATCACCTCTGAGTAGGTGGTATGCAACCAAGTACAGCTGGAGTTTCTTCAGTCGAGCTGCATAGGTCCTCTGTTTGAGGCCAGTGATCCTCTTGGTGAGGTACTTCTGTGATCTTTCCAGCTGTTGCAGGTGTCTTGTAAGGTACATCCCAAATGGGGCGTTGTACTCTATGATGGGTCTGATGAGTGATGCATAGAGGGGCACAATGACATCTTTTGATCTGGATGCAAACCCTTTTGTGATTATGTGGGCCACATAGAAGGATAAAAAGCCACTTGTAACTGGTTTAGAGTCAGACCTATCTCCCACAACTCTTACCATGTGAGTTCTGTCCGTGAGCCAGTTGGCAACCCATCTCGTGACGTAGGGGTTTATGTTCAGGCTGGTGAGCTTGTCTATAATACCAGAATGGGGAATGGTGTTGAAGGCCTTTGAGAGGTCTAGGTAGGCTGTGTGGACCACCTTTCCCTCATCTACAGCCTTGGTAACTGTCTCAAAGAAGTCCACCAGGTTTAGGAGGCATGATCTGCCGTTAACAAAGCCGACCTGGGTAGGGTTCAGTGTTTGGAGGTTCCCAATGTCTCTGTTAATGAGATCCTTGATGATGCACTCCATAGCCTTGCAGACTAAGCTAGTCAGGCTTATAGGGCCATAGTTCCCAGGGGTCTGTTGTGGCCCCACCTTTGTGGGGCAGAATAACCGTTGCTGTGCGCCACTCTACGAGCATGTAGCCTGTGGAGAGGCTGAGTTTGAACAGTGTGTTTAGGTGAGGGGTCAGTTCATCTTTGAGCTCATGTAGGACGCAGCCTGGGACACTGTCCGGTCCCACTGATGCTGTGTTTTTGCCTTTGGAGAGGGCTGTTTTAACCTGAGTATCAGGGGCACTACATTCTTCTAGTATGGTTATGGGCCCTTTTGGGGGTGAGAGGGGAGTGAAATTTGCACTGAACCTGTCTGCCAGGATGTTGGTAATATCGGTTGGTTCAGTGTATTTTGTGCAATTCTGCACCATCTCCGAGCAGATCTGAGAATTGCCACTTAAATTCTTGACATAGCTAAAGAATGCCTTGTGGTTATCCTTGGAGTCCATGGCAATTTTTCTTCTGAAGCTAGCCTTGAATGATTTTATGAGGGATCATAGTTTCTTGCTGATACTGATCAGGGATGTCTTCCCTTCTTGGGATTTTACTCTTTTCTGTACTAGTTTCCTCTTTCTATTGTATGGCTTGTTTATGGCATGGGTCCACCGGACTGGTTTCCTTTTCGTGGAGGACTGAGTCTTGGTTTTGCTTGGGATAGCACAATCCATGCATTCTTGTAGGTGCCCGTAGAGTGCATTAGTAAAGGATTTTGCAGCTTGGGCAGCATTATCCTTTAGCATGGGGGCTTTGAAACTTTCCATCTTGGTCTTAAGTAACACGAAGTTTGCTTTTGAAAAGTTTTTCACGGTGGTTTCTTTGACCGGGGATGGGGGTGGAATGTGGATATCCAGAGGGATTAGTTTATGGTCAGATCTAACCAGTGAGGGGTTGACCTCCAGTGTGGAACACCGGTCACCCATGTTGGTGATTACCAGGTCCAATATGTTGTCACCTCTGGTGGGGGCGTTGACCGGTTGATCCAGGGTATTTGAGTTTATAAATTCTAGGAAATGTTGGGCAAGGAAGTTAGTACTTGAGTAGTTCTCCCATTAAATGTTTGGGTAATTGAAATCACCCAATATCAGGGTGTTTGGTAGGACCTTTATGTTTCCCAGTGTTTCCAGAAATGAGGAATGGGGGTCCTGGGATATGGTGAGTGATCTGTAGCAAGCCACAATTTGAATTGCAGTTTTGCCCATTGTTAGTTGCACGTGGATGATCTCTGAGGCATCATGCTGTGCCACTAACCTGGAGGTGTGGGTATCCTTGATGAATATGGATACGCTCCTGCCTTTTGTATTTTGGTCCAGGTTTGTGGCCAGAATGTGTGGTATGAGTTGTAGCCTGGTAGTGCTGGGGTGCTCTCTGAAGCCTTAAATCAGGTTTCTGTTACTGCACATATATTGATTTTCTCCATATTGAGGAGTGCCTCGAGTGCGTGCATTTTGAGGTTTAGACTTCTGGCATTGAGTAGAATTACCCTCAGTTTTTTGTTACTTGTGCTATTTATGACAGTGGGTTTTTGTCTTTTGAGCCTTGCCTAAAAAAGGCACTATGGGGGTGGCAAGAGCCTTGGCCAGTATTCAAAAGCCTAAGGGTGTCAGGTGCAAGCCGTCTCTAGCGAAGCAGCGTGGCTTGTTGAGCATGTCATCCCAGGCTGACAGACACTGGATCCCCATTGAATGACACCAGAACCTTAGCCAATTGTTGAAATTGATATATTTTTTTCTTTATACCGTGGTATCATTCTTGGTGATGACAGGATGCTACTCAAGGTCAGGGTCATACCGGCCTGGGCTATGTGATCAGATAGCTCTTCCATGCCTCTTTTCATGTAGTCCAAGGAGGTACGGCTCAGGTCATTCACACCAACATGGACAATGACAGCATCATATTTGTACTTGTTCTGGAGTGACCTGAGTGTTTGTGTCATGTGGCTGATCCTGGCACCCGACAGGTAGCTAACAGTAAACTTCGCCTTTTTCAGCCTGGTGAGAGGGACATCAGTGTGCCTGACTACAGAGTTACCTATTATTAGTGTGTTCGGTAAGTTATTTTGCCTTAAGGGCTGTGATTACGTGGCACACTGGTTTTGCGAAGTATGTGTTTCATGGTTTGTGTTGGGGGGTGGAGGTTACTTGGGTGTCTGCTTTGGAGTTCTCTGTTGCTTTTGCAGATTTTTATTTAGAGCCTCCGAGTATGTTTTTGTGTATTTATGTGTGTTTTTTGCTGGTGCTGGTTTCATAGGTCTATGTGAGATTGCTGGTGTGATGCAAGTAATTCCCTTCTCCTCTTGACTGTCTGGTCCAGTCTTGGGTTGAGAGAGCTTAGCCTCCAGTTTGGCTATATAATTGCATCTCTCGCATTTGTTAGTGTTTGGTGGTAGGAGGAGAGGGTTGTCTGTGTACATGAGGCAGTTGTAACATTGCCTCAAAATGCCCAGATTCACCAGATGGACCGGAGAGTACACCTGAAATTGCCCTTTGGACATGACTGGTTAGGTACTGTGAACTGTTTTACTGATTGGTTTTGTAAGGTCGAATAGAGAGCCTTGTCCTTCTCTAACAGTATGGGGGGGGGGGTCTAGTGCTAAGGTTTATTAGTGCTTGCTATGAGTTTTGAGCAAGTGCTGGGATGAGAAGTGAATGGTTTGAGTGCTTAAGTTGAAAGTTTGTCTAGTTCCAAGGGAAAAATTGAAGAGTACACTTTGTGGAGCCGGGAATAGTTATACCCTAGCTAACCGGTGCTGCCCGGCAGTCAAAACTGTGCAAATGCAGGTTTTATAGCAGAGAAATGAAAGAGATAGAAATGAGCCCAAAATGGCCAATAAACTACTAATTTCTGGGCTGAAACCAATCCTCCAGGGACAGATAGGCTGCTCAAAGCTCCCCTCTCTCACAGGTGAACAGAGAAGAACCTATGTAAAAGTTCAAAAGAAGTTTGGATGACAGTGGACTTTTCTTTTGATGGCACTGTTCTGCAACCTCAAAGTATATTTAAGTTTGGGAGGTTGTGCCTATAAATTTATTCGCCATTTGTAGGGTTCTGAGTTGCTGTCAGAAGGAATGGCTTCAATCTGGGGGTTTATTTTTATGCCCTGTATTATCATAACATACTCCTGCAATAATGTGTAATGAAGCTACCTACCCACTTTCCACATCACTATTTGGACATGTAACAGTGACAGCACAGGTAAATGCCTTGTCCCCACATCAGTGGTCTGGCAATTTTTGACTAGTAATGAGTGTCATTTTCCTGCCCGTGAGTCCAGGTTGTCTCACAATGAGCATCCTTCTTGCAATGGTGTTGATATTAGTGTCAGGAAAGGTCAAAATATAGTAGAATCACCACAGCCTCAAACTTTTTGCTGTTCCTGACAGCTTAATGACAGGCAACATGGAAGCATCTTGTATGATGTTAAAAGTTATCAGGCTCTCATAGCTTGATAAGGGATACATGTGACTTGGAAACTATCTTCCAGGTCTGAAAAGCCTGACAGTAGAAAAATTATGCTTTGAATTCTACTAAACTGTTTATCTGATTTATGAAATCAAAATCTGTGTTCCTATTTCTAAATTTGAGAGCACATAAGAAAGTGAACACATTAAAAACTATTTTCTGTCAACTACCATTATTACTGAATACTTGTGATATAAATTTTATGACTGTTATTAAAGACCATTAAATTAACGTAACTGCTGTCTTTAATGGTACTTAAAATGAATTTCTAGGAAACAATCAAAATTCTTTCCTCCCCTCTTTCCTTTCAAAAGGATATTTTATTACTGTTATACATTGAACAGAGTATACCTTCTAATAATAACCCCCTTTATTATATCACATTATTTAACTAGGTACAACAAGATGGAATGGTTACAATTTTTACGCTGTCTCACGGTGCTAATGCTCTGCTGCAGTTGTGTGCAAATAGCTGTTGATAACCAGGTAAAGAAACCAAAACGTCATATGGGAGAGAAAAATCATTTATCGAAAAGGAGGCCAGCACCCGAGCAGTAAGAAAACCATATAATTATTGTGGCCACACCAAAAATATACACACAATCACACAGGTTTCGGCAAACCTGCCTTCTTCAGTAATGCGAAGAAAATTTCACTTTAGTTATCTCTCTTGGCACTATCTGAGTACGGGACCAGGGTGTCAAGATGATGTATGCAAAAACAAACTGCACCCCCCAACATGGCAAGCTAATCTACTGAGATAAACACTCATTAGGTCATGCATTCTTCATGTGGAGGTATTCATACCTGCAGCAGCTTGAAGCAGTACATCTGCCAAGAGTGCATAAAGTCAAGGAAAACATATGAATAACCCAGTCAGACATAGCACAGCAGGCACCCCTAATCCCATCACCTAAAATCTGTACAGATGGATGTTAGGGAATGGTGCTTGTACATGACAGAGAGGGGGCAGGTAAAGCCACACAGGCAGAAATGGACCAGTGAAAACAAGAGTTACACATAGTTTAATTTTATGCCTCACACTGCAGCTAAGCCATGAAAATATCCTACAAAAAGTACACCCTCTTGTAAATTATTCCTTAGTTATCACATAGATGGTCGAAATGCGAAATGATCATAACTGGTAATATACCTATAAAACATTCCAGGGGTAGGTGTTATAAAGAAAACCCCCCACACTTTTGACTGGATAGGTTTGATCCCAAAGTTAAAGCATTGAGGATCAAACTCTTAGGCCATGAGCGAGTCAGTCCCAAACTATCAGTACTTCACCAGCACGAATCATTGCCATTACAGTATGGCATCTAATTTGGGATGTTAAGCAAGTGCAACTCCACAACCCCTAGTGATCTGTTTACTTGGAAATCACATGGAGCACATTTTTTTATTCTGCAAGCTTCAGTGTTTACTTGTTCTGGATCACTGCACTACTGTTAACAGCAATGTTTGGATAGTGGTTAAGATAAAGTGTAGCATGACAGCTCAGTTTTCCTTTTTGTTGAAAGTCAAGTCTTCTATGTTGCTGAAATGATGCTGAGAATGGTTTTTTTTTACTTGATATGTGCTGTGCTACTGAACATTCCTGAAAGAAGTCATAATGAAATTATATCCTTGTTCGAATGTTCAGTAGCTGGTGTGATTGGCTGTAATGAGTGTACTACATCATAACATACCTCTTTTATATTTCTGATTTTGTGATTCCTTTCATCACAAAAAGACTATCAGTGCATTTAATCATTAAAAACAGGAATCCTGTTCTCACACTTCACATTCTCTGCTTTAGTGCATGGCAAACAAATCAGTTCTTAAATACAAGTAGCAGTATTAAATTCAGTCTTCTTGCTTCTTCGTTTTTAATGTGTGTGTGTGTGTGTGTGTGTGTGTGTGTGTGTGTGTGTGTGTGTGTGTGTGTGTGTGTAATAGCCATGCAAACTTCATCATCACAACTTTAGTTTTAACATTTATATAACTTAAAATATACCACACATGGAAAAATAAATGATTCAATCTGCACCCTCTCTCTTATTCCTAAATATTTAGCCTGGCTTGCTCTTATCAACATTTGCATTTGCCCAGATTACCTGTGAGTACTTTACAGTTTATGAACTCTGGCTTCCTGTCTGAAAGATACCGCTGACAAGCATTATGAAGAATTTGAAAGAATGTGCCTTTTTCTGAAGGAGAGCCTGCAGTCCACTGATCGAAAGCATTGTCAAACATTAAGTCAAATTCTACACAGTCCTAGGAGAGAACAAACAAAAAAGGCTTTTTACTAACTTAATTTTAGTGACAAGTGTAGCTAATTTGATAGGCAAGTCACGTCAAGTCACTGAACTTGATTTAACTATTTTTTTCAATAGAAATAAACATGAGACATAGATATACAAATAATGTGTTCATTATTCTAAGATTACCACCTTGTAGTACACAAATTCAGCCAAGTGGTGCAGATAATTTAACAATTTCTTGCAGGTAGAGGACTGAGCATTTGGGCCACCAACATAAAAAGTACAGAAATAATCAGAGCACAAGATAAAAAGTGCAGAAATGATCAGAGCAAGAGCATGTTTCACTAGTGCAAAATAATGCATTTGTGCCACAAAGGAGCTCCAACTGCACTGACAATATGCTGAAAAAAAGATTGTTATAAAAATGATCTGCCAGTGCAGACACACGTTACCTTAGTCATTGATATCACGCAGCGATGAAGAGCAAACTTCTTTCCGTCATATGTCGTCCAACTTGGACAAGACAATAACTCATCTTGATTACAGTTTCCATTTTGCATGGTCCAGTGGGGTATGGCCATCTCCGCAAAGATTAAGAAGCGTCTGTAAGATGGTGGTATACATCATGAGGTCATAAGGTGCAGTAAGGTGGTGGTAGACATCATGAGGTCATAAGGTGCAGTAAGGTTGAGTGGTAGATATCATGAGGTGCAGTAAGCTGATGGTAGACATTATGAGATGCAGTAAGGTGGTGGTACGCATCATGAGGTGCAGTAAGGTGGTGGTACGCATCATGAGGTGCAGTAAGGTGGTGGTATGCATCATGAGGTGCAGTAAGGTGGTGGTATGCATCATGAGGTGCAGTAAGGTGGTGGTAAAAATCACGAGGTGCAGTAAGGTGGTGGTACGCATCATGAGGTGCAGTAAGGTTCTGGTATACATCATGAGGTGCAATAAGGTGGCGGTAAACAACATCATACAATACAATAAAGTGGTGGTAGTCATCATGAAGTCATGAGGTGCAGTAATCTACATGTGATGAACATCACAATACTTTCCTGTACCCAAACAGTAGCATGAACATCCTATACATACCATAAACTGGGGACTAAAGTAATCCCAACACAATCCCTAAACTATGTGGAAACTACCACCAGTCTCTAGACCATATGAAAAAACCAACAGCAGCCCAAGCATTATGCACTAATTCAGCTCCATCACAGCCCCCAGACCACAACTCAGTCACCAATGCAGTGACTGCAATCCCCCACTCCTTCAAAACATATTAGCAACTAATGTGCTGCCACTATACTACTCAGGTTACATCACCATCCAATGCCTTGTTACTGTAGTCCCCAGACCATGTTTTAGCCACTAATGAACTGTCACTACATTCACATGACCATGTTTCAACTACTAGTGCACTATCACTGTGTTCACATGATGATATTTTAACCACCAGTTTGCATGACCATATTTCAGCTAGTGCACTGTCACCAGCATCACATGACCATGCTTCACCACCAGTGCTCTGCCACCATAGACACCTACCCATGCTTCAGCCATTACTGCCCTCAGGCCACTACCTTCATCCCCATATCATACATTTGCTCTGAATGTGCTACAAACCACATGCCACAGAGTATGTGCCAGCCACCAATGCGCTACCATCAAACACTCAAGCTACATGACAGCCCAAAGGTGCTGTCAGCAGTCATCGAACCTTGTGTCAGCCACCAGTGCAGTACCACTGCAGTTATGAAACCACATCTCCATATCATTGTACCTTCACAACAGTCTCCAGACTATGACTCCGCTATCAATGCCAATGTACTAGATGCAATGTCAGGCTTCAGCCTCAGTCTCTAGACTCTGTAACAACCCATAAATGCACTGCCACCACAGTGCTCAGAGTCTGTGCCAACCATCAGTATGTTGACACAAGAGCCTCCACATAATGCATCAACCTTCATTCCATTGCCAATACTGCCTAACAGACCACGTGTCAGCTATAAGTATACCATCATTAGTGAACTGTACACTATATGTGTTAAACCCAATACACTGCTAACACAGCTCCCAGACATCATCATCAATCATGCACTTTTACCACATTCCCAAGACTCTCCATCAGAACCAAATATGCTGCCTTCAGACCTGAAGTTTGTAGTTGTCTAACAACATAACTTGTAAATTAAGTTAGCTTCAGTGTGACCTTGCAGCCCCAAGAATGATGTACTAGTCGCAATGCACTACCAACACAGTATTCCAGACTGTGGGTTAGCCGCAATGCATTGCTGCAATTTTTCTCAGAAAACTTGTCAGCAATTCTTGACCTGTCACTAGAGTCTGCAAACTATAAAGTCTGCTACCGATATTGCCAAAGCCACCATATGTAACAGTGTAACAGTTAGTACCAGCTAATTACTGCAGGACTCTTCAGTGGATGTATGGCTTCTAACTGAAGAAAACATCAGAATACATAACACTGCCTACATTACAACCGCACTTGAAAATGTCATCTTTTATTTCAGAAATAAATATAAGCATTTTTGCAGGGAGGTAAGATATCTTCACCAAATATTCTACATCTAAGATACCCTGAAGTAAAATGTGCCTTCATTATATATATATAGTTCTGAATTTTCATAAAAGCAAAGCCGCAATATGGAATTTGAATTAATTTCATTAAACTTCTTTAATCAAGGATGTGAAAGCCATGTATTACAAACATCCTCTGTGGTGAGTTCACCACTGGCATTCCCTTTTCTGCTATTCTCAATTCTTTTGTCTTTTACTGTGATGCTGAGGAGCATGTGCATTGCATGGAGTGAGGTAATAGATGAGGAAAGTGTGCCTAACCCTGTGTTTTTCAGTTCTTCCACACCATAAGAACAAACAAATATTACACAAGGATAAATATATGTCTGGCACACTTACATGAAACTCCATCAGCAAATAGCTGATGTAGGGACGGTCCTGGACTAAAATCGACAGATATGTTAAGTACATATCTATTAGCATTTATTTTTTGCATGTTTTTGGTCCAACCTCCTTCTGACAATCAAGCCTG
This sequence comes from Protopterus annectens, assembly GCF_019279795.1. Taxonomy (NCBI): domain Eukaryota; kingdom Metazoa; phylum Chordata; order Ceratodontiformes; family Protopteridae; genus Protopterus; species Protopterus annectens. Next base: position 106,527,792 of record NC_056737.1, read on the forward strand.
CCTCTTCTGGACACCCACTTGGCTCATTTGTTTTCTAGGGTGAGTCCCCTATAGCCCAGTAATTCCACTGAGGAAAAAATTAAGTCATCCAGGAATGGATACCACCATCCATGCTTTCAATGGTATTTTTTGCATAAAGTCATACTCCCCTGTGCATGTTTGCTACTGCCTCAGGAAATGGCATGTAGTGGGATATATATAATATAAATATAACTCAAAATCATAGCAATACCAGGACAGTGTTACAGGAAAAGTGGTTTCTAAGGTTTAGGGCCACGTTCATGGTTAGGTTTAGCATGCTTTAGTAAAGTAGGCAGGGAGGCTTCACCCCCACTACACAAGATAAGGTCAGACACAAACACACACCAGCAAATATGCCGAACACCTAATCTAACCTCTTACTCTAACATGCCAACACTCACATATACACTTTCCTTTGTCTGCATTCTGAACTGTCTGCATTTTTAACTGTAATTCTAGACAGATAGATACATAGATAGATAATATGATTAACCTTCTGCAAGGAGAATTTAGCAAGATCATTTACACTAGACATCTGGTTTTGATTTTGGGAGACGTTTCGCTCTATTACGTCCTTACTTAGAGTCACTGCTTCAACAATTTGAGTCTAACTCTTTGCTATCACAATTTGCACAGTGTAGTTTCTTGCAACAGGACTGCTTTTGACCTTTCTGGATGTTTGACTTTCTAGAACTTTAACGTTGATAAAATTGTCTTGTTCAGATATCAGTGAGTCCTTCTATGCACCTTTCATCTTCCTGAAGGACAACAAAGGATCTTGGTCTGGCTGTTTTGCAAACTACTTCAGTTTCATGCTGTGAACTATCCCATGAAATTTGTATTCCTACTTTTCTGTAACATGTAAGCCCGGTATTTTTCTGTATTTTATTTCACAGTGGTATTTCTGTTTCTTTTGATTTATTTGCAGTAGTTTTACACTGTATGAATTTTCAGGCATCAGTAATGGAGATAAGAAAGCAATTTCCTTTTCAATTTTCTGTTCATTAAAAGATGAACTGTTGGGAAACTGGGTCCCAGCAATAAATCATTACTATATTTCAAAAGTACAACACTGCACCTAAATCTTAACTTTTGTATTTCAGACTATTGGTAGATATAACGTCAACTATCCCCTATCTGCAGAATACAGTCTTAAATGCAGTAATCACACCTGCAACTGTCAGTTTATTTTAATAATTTTGGATTAATAATAAAATTATAAAGTGCACGGCTTCTTTAAACTGGATCAGATCAGTGCCCACTCAAATCTATGAATGATCTAGTACTGGGAATGCTAGCATCTCCTTTTGGCTGCTGTTATGACATATACTGCAGATAGGACAACTCTGCTACTTGAACTATTGAATCAATATTTCAGGCAGGTGCATATTTCAGACTGGTGCACTGTATCCTTTGCTTGCTCTCTGATACTTATTCTCTTTGAATTAATATTTTGGGCAGGTACACTGGGATCCATATCACTTTGTTGAAACTCATATGAGTGAACGCTCATTTGTCGAGCACCTACTCAGCAAAAACAGTATTCATCGACTGACGTTTTAAGCTAAAAGTTTCCTAAACTTAACACCTATGCAGGTTGGGGGTTGCACCCCTCCCCCCCCACACACACACCTCTCCTAACTAAATATACCAACTCTGACATCACCTTTCAGTGGGGAAAAGGGCAAATTCCAAAGGGTGGCCAACCATCTGTCTGCACTAGGAAACTTTTCACTTAAAATGTCGGCCAATGAATAGTGTTTTTGCTGAATAGGTGTTCGACAAATGAGTGTTTGCTCATTTGAGTTTTGACAAAATAATATAGACCCGGTGCGCTGTATCCTTTGCTTGCTCTCTGATACTTATTCTATTGGAATCAATATTTCAGGCAGCTGCACTGTATCCTTTGCTTTCTCTATGTACTTTAACATTCCCAAATGTCATTCTTGTACATTCTTCTTAGCTGTCAGTCCTGAATAAGAAAGTCACTGACACAGATTTTATATTCAGTGAAGGACAAATAAGACATTTTCCCCATGAATGATTTTCACACAAGCCAGACTAACTGTGAAATTAGTAGCTGCATTTATACATCAGTCGTAGTACATCTCTGAACTTTTATTTTCTGGCATTCAATTTGGCAAAAAAAAAATCTCTATTTTTGTGCAAGTCTTCCATGCACTGAGGGTACAGAATGTCTCCTCAACATATTTTTTATAAGCAGTTCCTCACCTGGTTTGTATTTTACTTTCAAACCATATGTCAGCAAATTAAGTAACATCCTCTTATCTGGAAGATAACTTGTAGGAAGAGTTTCTGACTATCCTTTGAGAATGTCTGTGGGCCATTTCTCCCTTAATGTCTTTTGTTGTAGACATATATTTGAAAAAAAATGTTTACATCCATACATCAGTATTAACAGTTTCTTTTTAATCAGAACATATCTCTTTTGTGCATTGGTAAATACTCTTGAACACCTGTACTACTATATTGTAGGATTACATCTCCTATACTGTTTTGACTTGTACCTACTTGCAACATAACGGTCGTATTCACGTTACAGCATTTTAAAATGGGAGTGTATGTAACCAGTTTCTTAAACACTCAAAAATATTTTCCTGTTCACAACTCCCATTTTCAAGCTACACCATATTCTTGCAGCTCTTTCTGCTTTACCAACTTCATATTTTATCTCAAACATTTCAGATGTATACAGTGCAAACACTGTAAACTATCAAGTCAGTCTTAAAAAACGTCTATAATGCTCATCTTCTAGACTTGCTATTTGCAGAAAGTACAGTTGTGTAACACTTACGATAAATGTAGATGTTCTCATGTATTCACTGTTGTAGTTTTGACTTGTGGGATTTCCTGCAGTGAAAGCCCTTGGCCAGCCTGACTATTAGAAAAAATTATTTCCTCTTCCTAAGGCTGGCAGATGCCATAACGGACATCAGTATACTTGGGTATATAGGAATACAGCCTATGTCATGAAATCAGTTTTTTGTTGTCCCTTAGCAGATAGGCACCCTGCATGAGCAGTAGGGAACTGAGGAAGAGAAGCCCTACAGGAAGACAGGCTAAGGGGGATTCCCTTGGCTAGAAAAAGAGGTTATAAGTCTACTGCCTAGTAGGTTAAGGGGAGGGAGGGACAGAAGACTAAAAGTGAATACACTTGAACATTTACTTTTATGGGAAGTGTACATAGCTGTACTATGTTCTTCATGTTTCACTGTTGCAGTCCTGACTTGTGGGAAGATTCCCAAAGCTGAAAAAGAGGGAGGGAGGAGATTAGGGAGAGGACAGGATGCCCTGGAGTGCAGTGGTAGTGGCAAATCCTGCTCTGGACCTAGAAAAGGCTGCCAAGTGGAAGTGTTTGGTGAAGCTATGCACAGATGATCAAGTGGCAGCTTCCAAGATGTCCTTAGTAGGGACCCCTTTCAAGAAGACAGCAGAGGTTGCAGTAGCCCTAGTGGAGTGTGATCTGACATCCTCAAGAGATTTTTTTGCCAAGATGGCTGTAACAAAGAGAGGTACAGTGGGAGATCCATTTTGAGATAGTGTGTTTAAAAGCTGGTTTTCCCTCAGAGCCATGGGCAAAGGTGACAAAAAAGCTGGTCAGCTTTTCTCAATGATCCTGTTTTGTCAAGATAGTAGTGGAGTTGCCTATGCACATCCAAAGAATGGGGCATTCTTTCCCCTTTGCTCTGGGGGTTGAGAAAGAATGTAGGCAGGTGAATTATTTGATTTAGAGATGCATCAGTAACCACCTTAGGTATGACATAAGGATTAGTTGTGAGAAAAACCTTGTCTGGGTAGAAAATGAGGAATGGTTCTACACCATGACCGTCTGCAGTTCACAGACCCTCCTGACTGTGGTGGTAGCCAGCAGCAGGGCAGTTTACCAAGTAAGAAACTTCAGTTTGGCAGCTGCTGCTGGTTCAAAAGGGGCATAGTGTCAATTTTTCCAGAACAAAGTTAAGGTCTCATGGAGGGGTAGGTTGTCTCCTAGGCGGTGTGATGTGAAGAACTCCCCTAAAATATTGTCTTAACAGAGGATGAGAAAAGACAGGAAGAAGAGCAAGTATATGGGCCAAAATGGCAGATGCATGAACTTTAATGGAGGAGTAGGAAAGGCCTTTATCAACCAGAATAGTCAGGTAATCTAGAATGGCAGTAATGCGGACTGAATCAGGATTGATGTGCTGCTGCTGGCATCAGATGGAAAATCTTTTCCACTTCACTGAGTATGATTTCCTAATGTTTGGCCTTCTGGATTATATGAGAATGTCATGAACCTATTTGCTTAGCGTAAGCTTGTTCCTGAATGTTGTGAATGTGTTACCCAAGCTAAAAGGCTGAGCGTTTGCAAGCTGGGGTGCACCATTCTTCCCTTGTCCTGAGTGAGAAGGTCGACTCTCTGACGCAGCAGCCATTGACTCTGGTTGGTTAGTTCAAGAAGCAGAGGATACCAGTACTGCCTGGATCAGTCTAGGGCTATCAGTATTGTCCTTGGGCCCTCCTTCCTAATCTTTAGAAGCACTCGAGGTAGTATGGGTAAGGGAAGGGAGGGAATGTGTAAATGAAGAGATGGGTCCAAGGAAGTGAGAAGGCACCCACTCTCCAGGCTGATTTCCACTTGATCCTGGAACAGAATCTTTCCAGTTGAGCATTTTCCTTGGTGGTGAAGAGGTGTATCTGTGGGGCTCCCCATCTCTGGGCCATGCTGAAAAATATTTCCTGACGCAGATATCATTTATGGAAGTCCATCAAGTTTCTGCTTAGCTGTTCTGCTAGAGTAGCTTGAGTCCATGGAAGGTATTGTGCCAGGAGGTGCAAAGCCAGACAGTAAGAAGTTTCCCAAAACTGCATCACTAGGTGGCATAGAGGGTAAGAGTGGGTGCCCCTGCCTGTTTATGTAAGACATAACTGTGGTGTTGTCTATTCTGACTAACAGGACCCCTAGTTCCCCATTTTTCCTTGAAAGCTATCAGGCCTTTTTGCACTGCCTTAAGCTCTTTACAGTTTACGTGCCTGTCCTTGAACTGAACCCCCCACTTCCCTTGAGATTGGAGGTTCTAAATGTAGGCTCCCAGGCTGTCTTAGTGGCATCTGTGGTGAGAGTTTGACCCTGGGGAATGAATCTGAATGGAAGGCCCTGATTTTGGGTACAAGTCGGTATCCACCATGAAAACTCTTCTTTGATACAAAGAATCAGTTGTCTCTCTGTTGCCAGGGGCTGAAAGTGCTGACACCATACATTTTTGAGGTACCACTGGAGTCTACTCATGTGCAGCCTGGCCAGGAGAATCATGAGGATATAAGATGTCATGTATCCCAGTGCTCGGAGAAACTCTCTAGCTGAGATGCATTGTTTCTGCTGGACTCCGAAAGTATTGGGTGAAAAAGGAGACCTTTTCTAGGGGAAGAAAGGCTTTTTGAAGTGATGAGTCAAGGATTGCCCCCAGGAAAACTATTTTGTTGGTTGTAATAGTGTCAGATTTTTGCAGATTTATTGTGAAGCCTAGGGAGGCCAGGATGCCCTGGGCAAACTTCAGATCCTTGTGAAGTTTTGATAGATTTGGGGTGTGTATCAGGCAATCATGCAGGTAGGGGTACATTTGGATGCCTTTGGTCTTGCAGAAAGCAATTGCAGGGACTAAGCACTTAGTGAAAACCCTTGATGCAGTAGACAAGGGCAGTGCTGAAAATTGATAGTGACTGGAAGCTGCTCTAAAGCATAGAAAACTTCTCTATGTTTCTTGAATTGGGATGTGCAAGTAGGCATCTTTTAGATCCAGAGAAACCTTAAGGGCCCATGGGGCTGTCATAGATAGGAGTTTTTGAACAGTCAACGTCTTGAATTTTGGAAACAGGAGAAACTGAGGTATTCAGGTCTAAGATAGAATGCCAGGAACCTTCTTTTCTGGGAATCAGGAATAGTCTGCAGTAGAACTCTTTGCCTTTTTGATATTCTGGAACTAGATCTACTGATTCCTGAGAACACAAAATCTGGATTTGAGAAAGGGCCTCTGCTTTTTGATTCTGAGGAATATCTGGATAGCCAGAGTTTTAAGGGCTCTTTGAAAGTGAGTTTGTAACCATTTGAAATAATGTCCAGAGCATACCTGTCTGAAGTGATGTCAGTCCAGTTTTGTTTGAACAGGGACACCCTTCCTCCTAGTCTTGCATGTATGGGGGCGGGGATGGTGGGTGAGACATTGTTGCTCTCTGGCAGAAGCCTGGAAGGTTCCAAGATCCATTGCCTGGGTCTCTGCAGCTATTGCCGCTGCCTATGAGTCCTTTCTCTCTGGATTTTCCTCTGTGTGCCTCTAGGTTGGGAGGGAAAGGACCAATGTTTAATGGGGAAGTTCCTACTAAACCTACATCTTTCACAGTCTTGATAGACTTAGCTTTGTCCTCCATCTTTTAAAGAACAGCCTCAGCTTTGTCCTCCATCTTTTAAAGAACAGCTTCACCTTTAGGGCCAAAGAGGAATTCCTTGTCAAGGGGAGCATCAAGAAGGCTGGATTTAACATGGTCAGGAAGAAATTGTTCCTTAAGACATGCATGTTTTCTAATAACTGAGCTAGTGGCAGCTGCCCGGCTAGAAACCTCCATGGCATCATATTCACAATGTAAGGAATGCCTTGGCAGAGATCCAAAAGCTCTTTAGAAAGGTTTTTGTCCTTCAGCGAAGAGACCTTTTGTTTAAGCTGATCCAGAATGGTTTACTGATATTTTAATAATGTGACAATGACAGTTAAGAACCCCCTCATAGTACGGGTGGTTGATAGACCCTTTTCCCAGATCTATCAAGGGTCCTGTTCTCTCTATCTGTAGTTAAAGGGTTTCTGGAAGAACTGGCTCTAGCCCCTTTAGGTCCTAGGGTAACCACCTCTTTATCAGCAGATGGGTTTTTGAAAAGAAATTTATGGGAGTCCTGTACAATATATAACATGTCTGGTTTATGAGGGGCTGTGTGAAGAGAATCAGGACTGAAGAAGGAATCCTGGAAGACATCCTCAACCACCTCTAAAATTGGTGGAATAGCAAGAAGTTTGTGTTCTGGCAGATCCAGAAACTCCCTAATTCTCTTTTTGACTGAGGGTATTCCTGTACTTCCCACTGGAAATGTTCCCTCATAGCATGGAGGGTCTCACCAAAGGTGATATAGTCAGGGAGGGGCACAGGCCAGGTTCTCCTCTGAATCCTCAAAGGAAGTGAGGGAGGGTATTTCTTCAGAAACAGACTTCTCTAGGTCTGAATCCTCATTAGATTCAAAGGGATCTGGCAAAGTCGCAAAGGTAGGATCCCTTTTCCTTTTACCTCGAGAGGCATCCCCAGGTGCTTGTCTAGACCTAACTATGGAGATAAGATCTTCATCTAATCTATGTCCTGTTGATATCCCTGAGAAAGGGAGCGGGTAGGCATAGACAAAGGCTCAGCAGCAGTACTTTTCTTAGGAGTCACTTTGGCCTTGGGTCTAGGGAATATCTGAAATCTTGACATCTGTGTCTCAGAAAGAAGAATGAACCAGTGTAGACTGAAGCCACAAAGGAACATCACTGAGAAGAGAGCACTCTTCAGAAGCTTTAGAAGCAGAGGCCTGCAAAGCAGCCCCAGACCCGACCAATGAGCTGAAAGCAAGGGTGTGTGCAGAAGAGGAGGGATGTGCAGAAGAGGAGGGACACGACATAAAGGGTCTCGACAGACGCCTGCGCCACCACCTGAGACACAGAAGAGGGCTGCAACAGCACCTCGTCTTCTTCAACAATCACAAAGTTAGAAGGAGAAACAGATGAAGAATGGTTGTCGTCCAAGGGCATAAGCTTGGGTCTCTTAACTTTGTCCCTCTTATGCATAGGCAACTCTACCTCCAAATGACCAGCGAATGTCATCGGACGTGGATAAGAAGATTCAAGACTAAGAAATTTATTTAAAATCTTGGCCCTACATCTGATTGTACTAGAGTTAAAACAGGCACAAAAGCAGCAACTAGGGATGCCATGATCCAGGCCTAAACAGGTGACACAAAGTGAGTGGAAGTCTCTGTGTGGGTTTTGCTTACCACAGAGGAGACAATTTATCTAACATGAGTTTAAGTCAAAAGAAAGGAGTTCCGCAATGGGGTACTTATCTTTCTGATGACCTCTCTCTGGTGTGGACCGACCGATGCATTGAAACAAGACTGATTACATGCCATATTCTAGCTCCCTATATACTCAAGTGCACTGACATTAGTTAGGGTATCTGCCAGCCTTAGGAAGAGGAAAATTTTCTCTGGTAGTCAGGCCGGCCAAGGGCTTTCATGGCAGAAAATCCCACAAGTCTGGACTGCAACAGTGAAACACGAAGAACATCTGCACAGATTTCTTTGCATGAGCATTCAAACTTTCTAATGTTAGACTATGACTCATATTTCAGATATGGCAGTGTTATTTTATGCTTTCTCCTACCTGAAATTATGTTGTCTTAACTGATTCAGCGGCTGGGTAAGACTCTTGTCATGCTGTTCTGGTGTCTCACCACACAATAACAATAAATTATTAGTTTACAACTCTTTCCATGCCATTGGCTCTTTATTCAAAAGATCATCAGAACACTGCTGGAGCTGATCAAATACCAAGTGGCTAGTTTAAGAATAGGTGCACCAGTTTTAAAGTAGTATGAAGTGAATAAGGAGAAAAATGAAGAGAACAAGGAGAAGATTACAGTCAGCTGCCTGTCGGGTGCCAGGATCCACCACATAACGCATGCACTCAAGTCACTCCACAACAAGTACAAATACGACTCTGTCATTGTCCATGCTGGAGTGAATGACTTGAGACGTACCTCCCATGTACATGGAAAGAGACATGGAAGATCTCTTGGATCATGTGACCCTGGCAGGTATGACCCTATCCTTGAGTAGCATCCTGCCTTCGCCCAGAATGATACCACAGTATAAGGACAAAATGACTGACTTCAACAATTGCCTAAGCTTCTGATGTCATTCAAAGGGGATCCAGTATTTGTCTGCCTGGGAAGACATGACTGACAAACCACGATGCTTTGCCAGAGATGGTCTGCACCTGTCACCCCTGGGATTCAGGTTACTGGCTAAAGCTCTTGCCACCCTTATAGTGCCTTTTTTAGACAAGGTTCAAAGGATAAAACCACCACCGTAACAGATGCAAGCATGCAAATTCTGAAGGTAATGCTACTCAATGCTAGAAGTCTAAACCTCAAAATGCACTCTCTCGAGGCACTCCTAAAAATGGAGAACATCGATATCTGTGCAGTAACTGAGACCTGGTTCAAGGCTCCCAGAGAGCACCCTGCAATACCAGGCTACAATTCTTACCACACTTTTTGGCCACAAAACCAAGACCGAAACACTAAAGGTGGAGGAGTGTCCATATTCACCAAGGATATTCACACTTCCAGGCTAGTTGCCCAACACAATGCATCTGAAATTATCCAGGTGCAACTAACACTAGGTAAGACTGCAATCCAAACTTTAGCTTGCTACAGATCCCCCACCATGCCCCAAGATTATCACTACACCTTTCTAAACATACTGAAAAATATTAAGATACAACCAAACACCCTAATACTGGGTGATTTCAACTACCCTGCCATTAACTGGGAAAACTACTCGGGTACCAACTCCTTTTCCCAACGGTTCTTGGAATTCATAAATTCCAATGCCCTGGATCAACTAATCCATTGTCCCACCAGGGGCTCCAATATCCTAGACCTGGTCATTACCAAAATGGGAGATAGATGCTCCACACCAGTGGTCACCCCCTCATTGATCAGGTCTGACCATAAGCAAATCACCCTTGACAACCACATCCCACCCCCCAGTAAGGAAACTACCTTAAAAACTTCTCCAAAGTCAACCTCATGCTACTGAAGTCAGAAGTGACAAACTTCACGACACTCACGCAGACGGGATCTGGAAATTCGATTGCAGAATTCTACACTAAGGCACTGTATGAGCACATCCACTCGTGCATGAATCGTGCCATCCCAAATAGAACCAAGATGCTCTTCTCCAAAAAAAGGAAGCCAATCTGGTGGTCCCCTGCTATAAACAAACTATACAACAGGAGGAAGAAACTGTTGCAGAAGAGAGGAAAATCCCAGGATGCAAAAAACTCCCTCATCAGCCTCAGTAAGAAGCTGAGATCCCTCATAAAATCCTCAAAAGCTAGTTACGAAAATAAAATTGCCAAAGATTCCAAAGACAATCACAAGGCATTCTACAGTTATGTCAAGAATCAAATGACAATGCTCAGATCTGTTCTGAGCTACAACAGAATGGCATTAAATATACTGATCCCAAGGATATTGCCAATATCCTGGCAGATCGATTTAGTGCCAACTTCACCCCCCTCTCACCCCCTAAAGGGCCCATCTCATTACCAAAATATTGCCAAATTCCAGTAATCACGGTCACACAGGTAGAAACCGCACTCTCCAAAGCTAAGAATACAGCATCCATGGGACCAGATGACATCCCAGGCTGTGTACTATATGAACTACAAAATGAACTGGCACCTCACCTAAGTGTCATGTTTAATCATAGCCTCACCTCAGGCTTCGTGCCCACTGAGTGGCACACAGCTACAGTTATCCCGCTCAACAAGGGAGGATCCACCTTGGATCCCGGGAACTACTGTCCCATCAGTCTGACAAGCCTGATCTGCAAGGACATGGAACGCATTATCATGGAACTTATAAACAAAGAAATTGGCAACCTTCAAACACTGGACTCCCGAATCTGATTGACTTCTTTGAATCAGTCTCCAGAGCTGTGGATGAGGGTAAGGCAGTCCAAACAGCCTATCTGGACCTTGCCAAGGCCTTCAACACCATCCCCCACTCTGGAATCATAGATAAACTTACTAAGCTGGGCATAAATCCATACGTCACTCGATGGGTTGCCAACTGGCTTACTGACAGAACCCAGACTGTAAAAGTAGCAGACTCCAAATCCAGCTCCAGACAAGTGACAAGTGGAGTACCTCAGGGTTCAGTCCTGGGACCACTCTTGTTTGGCATCTACTTCTCTGAAGTACAGGCCAACACTAAGGGACTCTGGCTAACAAAGTTCGCAGATGACTGCAAATTGAGAGCCGTTATTGAATCCCCAAATGATGTGGATATTCTACAAAAGGGCCTTACAGAAACAGATGCCTGGTGCCAGAGCCATGGGCTCAAGCTTAATGCAAAGAAATGTATAGTTATCCCCTCTGGAAAAAAATGTGTACCCATGAATTACCACATAGGTGGCAGGACACTAAACATCAAAAGTGTGATGAGAGACTTAGGAACACAGGTGGACAGTGGTCTCACTTTCGATAACCACGTCACCACAACAGTCAGGAAATCCTTTTTATGTGGCACACCTCATCACTAAGGGCTTTTCATCCAGAAAAAAGGAGGTCATTATCCCACTGTACTCATCCCTCATTAGACCCCATTATAGAGTATAATGCCCCATTTGGTATGTACCTCACAAGACATCTGCAACAGCTGGAAAGGCCACAGAAATACCTCACTAAAAGAATCACAGGCCTAAAGCAGATGCCATATGCTGACCATCTAAAAAAACTCCAGCTATACTCTGTGGCATATCGTCTACTCAGAGGCAATCTCTGCTTAGCATACAAGGCCATGTCAAACCCTGAGCTGTTGGACATGCTCCACATAAAGAAATCCCAATCCCTCAGAGCCACACGCTCCAGGGATCTAAACCTTGTCATCACAATGAACAAAACATGCTGGAGGGATAGGTTCCTGACCCAGAGACTCCCCATACTCTGGAATAGACTTCCCATACATGTCAAGCAGAGCGCCTCATTGGCCCTCTTCAAATTAACCTTGATGATTGGATGGGAGATAGGAAATTCTCCCCGGGGATCATGTCAGTCGCCCTGCTAGACAGGGGTCCAGAGAAGTAAATATTGTGGGAAGAAATATCCAGGGAATTGTTATGGCTAGGCTTGCATAGGCCCTAGGGCCGATAGCCTAGAACCAACCTATGAACCTATAAGCTACTTGGTCTGGGAATCAGCACCGATAATTAAGAAGCTGCTAATGAGTTGCTTTAGGTCAACCTCCATTTGCATATTTTGTGATTCTGAGCAAGTTATGTAACCAGACAGTGCTCCTGAGTCATACCTAAAAAAAGAGACTTAGCAGTCAATGGCATACCAAGTAAAAAATGTATATACAAAACTAAATCTATACTTTCATAATGGCATATTAAATGTACATAAGTTGGGCTTTGATTTCTACTGCTTCTTTTGCAAAAACTCTGGAAAATATAAAAAAAAAAAAAAAAAAAACTTTGTCAGTCTTGATAAAACCTTTTCACTCATAAGCCTGGGGGGCAACCTAGTCCAGAGCAGAAAACATAAAACCAAGGAACGTTTTCTTTAAAAAGACAACTGTTTATTGAATGAAGTTAAGAGCTTTTGTCCCTGTATGCAATCGGGACTTTATCAGATCTAATCATTAACACATTCCAGGCTGTTTTTAAGACCAGTCAATGGAAAGTCATATAACTACATTAACAATTCAAAATAATTGCACTAATAAATTGAATTATAAAAAATAAAAACATAGAACTTCTGAACATTGTGTATAATAAGTCTTGTCTGAATAAATCTCTAATCCATTAAAAACATGTTACAACACTTGGAAAAATCACAGCTGGGTTACCTCTTTCCAACTTTTCCTTCAGGTTCAGATGTGTCTTATACATAAACTAATACTTTTTTTACATTTCACTAGCAATCATCCTTTTTATCAGAAACAGAGACTTGTAAAAGGCCAAATGCTATGTATTTCTAGGCGTTTCTGAAGACTACAAATTCATGCTTATTAGCAGAGGTTATCCACGTAAAATGTTAAATGGGCGGCCATGGTAGTGCAGCGGTTAGCGTTGTTGCCTCACAGCAAGAGGTTCTCCGGTTCGATCCTCGGCTGTGGTGCCTTCTGTGCAGAGTCTGCATGTCCTCCCTGTGGTCGCGTGAGTTTCCTCCGGGTGCTCCTGTTTCCTCCCACATCCCAAAGACATGCTGTAGGTGGATTGGACACTAAATTGGCCCTAGGGATGTGTGTGTGTGTGTGTGTGCCTTCTGTGGAAGGTTGGGCGCCGGGCTGGCAACTCGATACTGTAAAAACTCTACTGCCAATCATGAGCAGACAGGAGATCTGCTGTGGTGACCCCTAACCGGGATAAGCCAAAAAAAGAAGAAGATTCACGTAAAATGTTAAATGAAATTAAAAGTGAAATATGTAAAAAAAATGAAGAGATAACTCTTACCCAATAATAGGCAAACACTTGGAAAAAAGAGAGGCCCACAATATTGACGTAAACTACTAGCAGAAGATGGTCATTAAATATGCAATGATAGCAATAATATTAAGCAAATAGTTAGGAATAATTGTAGACTGAATGAGAATGATCCATATACCAGTTTTTCAGGTAATGATCCCCATTTTGTGTATAAGAGACATCTGAACCTCAAGGAAAAGCTGGAAAGAGGTAGCACCTATTGTGATTACATTAGCTCCACAAAAAGTAGCAAGGTTATGATTGTGTGTGGTACACGCCAACAATGCAAATATGTATTTGAAGGACAGAGTTTGAAATTGAAGAGCTGTAAATATGAGTGCAAACTGTACACACCTGTGACTGTAATTTGACAGGTATGGTATACATTTTGCTTTGTGTGATTTTTGCCATGGTTTTTACATTGGCAAAACTGAAAGTGCCCTGCAAAAGGGTGTTTATGACCATTATTACGATTTTAAGAATTCTAATGAGAATAATGTTCTTTTTAAGCAGAAGTTAAATTTTAAAGAAAATAGTTTTATTTTTATATTGGAACAAGTTATACCTAATCAGGTAGGAGAGGCAAGGAAACAGACTTGAATATCAGGAGTTGCTTTGGCAGCTAAGGTTAGAAGTAAGTTCCCATCCAGGACTGAATGACATGGTTTTGTTAAGCTGTCTTTAAAATGCTCAGAGCTAAACTTAGACATGCTTTTTCCAAGTGTTTAACATATAGTTTTAATAGATTGGAGATTTATTCATACAAGACTTATTATACATGATGTTCAGAAGTTCTATGTTTTTATTTTTTATAATTTAATATTTAATACAATTATTTTGATTTGTTAATATAGTCATACGACTTCCTTTTGACTGGTCTTAAAAACAGGCTGGGATATGTTAATGATTAGTTCTGGTGAAGTCCAGATAGCATACAGGGGACAAATGTGCTTAACTTCATTCAATAAACGGTTATGTCTTTTTAAGGAAAATATTTCTTGGTTTTATTTGTTTTTTGCTCTGGACTGGGTTGCCACCTTGGGCTGATTTGGTTAAAAGTGGTTTGGTTACTCACGGTTCTTTCTGACATTGTGGACTTCAGTCATAAGGAAAATTTTTGAGTAGAGTTATTTTAATGATTTGTGCAAATGTGAATATTGTTTTGCCTCACAACAGTAACTTTACTAGTCACCACTTTTAGGTTCACAGGTGTTTACTAGGCTAACAACCACAAGGGCCTTTTTAATTCTAGCCATGCATCCCAAATCTCTGACAAGTTCTGATACCCTGGATAAGTTTAAGCATGGGCCTGAGAGACGAGCCATTTACAGGTTACCTGGGTCCATTAGAGACATAGGTGCCAAACCAGGGATGAATTTTCTGTTTTCCATCCAATTGTCCAAGTTGCACTTGAATTGGGTTAGGGAGGAACTCTGCTTCACATGGACAGGGAGCCTCTTCCATAGATGCGGTAGTCTCTGGGATACATACCTCTCTCTCCAGCAGGTCCTATTTATATCACAGGCAAAGTTTAAGTCTTTAGAACAGGTAATTCTGGTGCTGTTTTTTGTGGATATGCAGGAGGTCCATCAGAGTGGGTTCTGACAATTGGAGAGTGTTGCTTAATTAATTGTTTAATTGTTTAATTGTGTTATCAGTTTGCTATAAAGTATGGGTGCTTGTACATAATTTTATTCTCCTTGAAGGCTTTGGCCGAGACGTCAGAGAGATTTTATTAAAAGATTTGCTGGATACTGTGTTCGTTGTTTGCTACTTGCTACTTGCTACCTGGTGCTTTTTGTTGCTTTTGATGGGTTCTGACAATGTCCTCTATGCCAGGAATAGATCTTCCCTCCAATGCCTGTAGGAGACAGAATACAGGGGGATAGGGCCTTCAGGTGGTCTGCATAGGACATTTTACTTATGCACTGTATTTTTAGTGCGGAACCTCTGTGGACTTTCCAGTTGTTGGACATGACTGGCTAGGTACATACCAAAGGGGGCAAAATGATAGGTCTGATGAATGATGCCATACCTTTGTTTATAAGTTGCTCAGCATAGAATGATTTACTCACCACTGTAGACACATGATGGTCAAGGCTAGATTACTATTTGTGTGTGTCTATTAAGTCCCTAACTACTGGGTCACCTCTAAGAGGTGTGCTGTCAATATGACAGTTACCTGGGATGAATGACTTCCCAAAGAATACTATTATGCATTTCTTGGCATTTAGTTTTAGTCAATGGCTCTGATACCAGTTGCTTGTCTGTGTCAGCCCCTCCTGAAGAACATTTGTGTCAGTGTGGATTCATAGACAACTCCTAATTTGCAATCATCTGTAAAGACACTGACATTGGCCTCAACTTCTGAGAAGTAAATGCCAAAAAGGAGCAGTCCAAGGACTGATCCCAGAAGGACTTCACTTGTGACTGGCCTTTTTGTAAAGGTGGACTTCCCAATTCTAACTTCTTGGGTCCTGTCTGTGAGCTAGTTGGCTATCCACCAGGTGACATGGGGGTTTGTACCTAACCTCCTGAGTTTGTCAACAATGCCCCAGTAGGGTATTGTGTCAAATGCCTTGGCCACATCAAAGTAGGTAGTGTGAACAATTCTGGCCTCATCCATTGCTTTGGTGATCATCGCAAAAAAGTCCACCAGGTTGAGTAGGCATGACCTAGCCTTGAAGAAACCAAACTGGATTAGATCCAGTGTCTGGAGGTTTACTATATCTCTGTTGATTATCTCCACGATAATTCTTTCCATGGATTTACATACAAGACTAGTGAGACTTATGGGTTTGTAGTTTTCAGGGTCTGTAGATGGCCCACCTTTGGGCAGAGGGATGACTGTTGCCTTTCTCCATTCATGAAGTACAGAGCCTGTTTGGAGGCTACAGTTAAATGGCAATTCCAGGCCTTGATAGGTCATGTTTCATGCTATTTAGAAGGCATCCTGGGATATTGTCTGGGCCCATTAATTCAGTGTTCTTGGTCTTAGAGAGATCATTAAGGACCTGTTCCCTAGTGATAGTAGGGGGAGTCATATACAATGATATTTCCTGAGAGAAGGTTGGCGGGGGGTAAAGTTGGAGCTGAATTTATCAGCCAGAAGGTTTGCTATATCTTCTGGTTCAGTACAGGTGGCTCCATTTACAGTGAGCTCTGCACACAACTGTATATTGCCTTTGATGGTTATGCTTGCCTTTCAGGGTTACAAATGTTTTTTGAGAATACTTCTGCTTTCAGTTTCTATTCGACTTTACTCCTGAGAGCTACTGGCATCTTCCTTGAAAACTGAATTACTTATACAACAGCAGAATTTGTGTGAGATATTCTCCTGGCACATTTAGCAAGCCTATGACTAAACCACAACAGTCATGTAAGCCATCACTGCTTTGGCTCTGCAGAGCATCTGAAATGGGCTTTTGCTTACAGATGCATTCTTTGTCTTTACACTCTAAATTCATTTTCTCTTTCTTATTTTCTCACAAATGCCACACTCCTCAATTTTAGAATGCTACTCAAGTGTTACATTTTGATAAAGGATTATGTACTGTTTATTTTATATTCACTTGTCAAATGCTTGACCTAATAGTGCCACCTGATGACCACAACATATTAAGTGCACATATAGCTCTCCACTCAGTATTTGCCACCCTTAATGTTTTAACAGTATCATGATATAAAATATCACACTCTGCTACTATGGCTAGTCAACTTTCATTTCTATATTTTTTTATCCATTAATTCTCAGTATTTTTACCAAAAATCTGCACTGTTTTGTCCCTACTTTTAGAATTTTACATTTTCACTTTAGTGTTACCAAAACCAAATTTTCATGTTTGTTCAACAACATGCAGTTGCTCACTTCTTTATGATTCTTGGAAAAGTGTCCATTCTTAACACAGATTCTGCAAGACTAAATGATTTCAGGATAAAGCTTCCTCTTGTATTTACAGCCCCAACTACTTCATGATGTTTTATATGCTCCCCATATCTTGAATTCTCAGATAGTGCTCTTTTTCACATCTGTTATTGTTCTACTACATTGTCATTTTCTAATTCTGCCTTATCTTTTGACCCGCGTGTTATTGTGTGAATACCCATAGTTCTCAAATAATTGTTTTAACCAAAGAAGAGAAACCTCACTTGCTATGTATATGTTAAGGGTTTTGTTAATGTCATGTCTACCTCTTAAGGAGTTCGTCTGGTCAGTGGATTCTGGGAGGTTCTTAGAAGTTAAGCATTCAGAAGTGTCACAGCCAGTCCTACTGGGAGAAAATACACCATGAGAACTTTGACAAGCAATGGGTTGCAAAGACTGCTGAAGTTGTGTTTCCAAATACAGCTGTAATGTTGCAAAGACTGCACTGCACCAT
This sequence comes from Protopterus annectens, assembly GCF_019279795.1. Taxonomy (NCBI): domain Eukaryota; kingdom Metazoa; phylum Chordata; order Ceratodontiformes; family Protopteridae; genus Protopterus; species Protopterus annectens. The sequence goes on from NC_056737.1 coordinate 106,545,528, forward strand.
GTGCAAAATCAGGTGTTCATTATAAACAGTCCTGTTAAATTCTCCAACTGCAGAAGACCATCAAAGAAATGACAAAAACAGTCTTCCCTTGTATGATCATTTCTTAGAGCAAAACTATTCTATCCCTTATAAAGGAATCAAATAATTCATCAAATTTATAGTCTTTAGCTCTGTAAGCCAGCTTAGTACAACAGGCCTCTATAGTCTGTTTAGGACCTTGTGCTCTTCTAGAGAGAGATGGTAAATAAAAGGCAGATCCTCATTCTCAATTCCTGTACTTCACTTTAATTGTTGCCACTCCGACTTTCTCTTCAAGTAAAGTAAAAGGATTAAATACTTTCAATGCTTGTTTTCATGCAACAAGTAGGAATGTAGCACACTACCTTTTCAGGCTTCCTGACTAATCCACCCAAAGAAAGGAGGAAATTAATGTTTCATAGGTTGTTACTGAGCTAGCAAGTCCAAGAGACCAGTAAGGAATATAGCCTACATTTCCATTTGTCCCAAAGAACTGTCTGGCTAAGTAACTTGCTCAAGGTCACACAACAGGCAATGAAAACTGAGACAATCAAACCCTGCACAACAGGAAGTAGCTCATTAACAGCTCATAGCATTAATCCTCTGCACCAACTGCCAGACAGTTTGCAGCCAAAGCTTTCAATTTCCTGCAAAGGTTTTGTCCTGTGAAATAATTCCTTATGGCTTCAGGTGAGTACTTTTTCCGAATTAAGAATAATACATATACTTCTTTACTTCTGCAGATATATTTCTTCAGCCAAGAAGATATTTCCACAGTTCTGAAAATATTTCTCCAGTTCTGACAAGATGCAAAGCCATAATGCTAACAACAGAGAGACCCTGAGTATGTTATCAAGCCTCAGTGAGCATTGCATTCAAGAGAGACTTCTGTAGAAGAACAGAGTAATAAATGAAACAGAAATTACTCCACCAGACACTTCACATTAAAGCTGTACATCCTGATGCACAACAGATCTTAAGGAGTACTTGGGTAATGGGAAAGAGCAGACATGGTTCCTTCAAATAAGGACCTGGGACTCTGTCATATGTGAGCTGTGGCGAAGACCCCCAAGGAGCACTTCCAAGATGCATATTTTTGAGCTACTGATGCAACAGGATCCAAACTCATTTTCCAAAGATAAGTTAGTTTCTTCAAAGGTGGATGAAGTTGCAGATGCCTTTAAATAAATTTTGTAAAGTTTTGCAGCATTGTCCTGCTCTCCACAAAGACATGATACTTGGAAATGCCAGAAACATGCACTTTAGCAGTAGAAATAACTGACTAAAATACAACTGACTGAAAGAAGTCAGAATCCACAGCAAACTTAAGACATGAGGCTGCACAAGGTATGTCTATGCATAAACAGAACCCTTGTTAAGTACACCAGAATTTAATGGATGGAAGGCTTTCTGGAGGCTTCAGTCACTTCCAGAACTCTAGTGGGTCTGGGGGGAGCAGGGATCTAAAGTAGTAATTATGCCCTGAATGCCAGCAGTTATCCCACCTACGGGGATTTCCTTGAAGGAGATGACAAATTAGAACCACATCCGGTTCAGTCACTAAAATCAACAGGGAAGAGATTTTTTCTTTCTCTCTAATTTTTAAAACATTTTACTTGGCATGGCCCTAAAGAGACTAGCAGAAAGTCATACAAGACTCCTTGCCTTGGAAGAAAAATATGTATCCAACAATTCCGTTATACCGGACTGAGCAGGCAAGGGAGCGGACCTTCTCCCAAAATAGCAAACAGGTAAAACTTTGTGAAGCCCCACTCACAGAAGTCTGTGACCAGGCAGAACTCCTACAGTTTCTGCTCATGCTCTTTCAGCATGTTCACCTGTCCCAGAAAGTGGAGCAGGAGATACCTCTGTGTACAGCTCACTGACATGCATGCATGTCAGGAGGTTCACATGCATGCCGATTTGTATGATCATGTACCACATCATGTATTTGACAGGGAGGAGGATAAGAAAATCTGGTTTCAGCTCGTATGCCAGATCTATTAGGACAAAGAAGACTGCCTACAATTCTAGCTGGCTTATGTGAAGTACCTCTCAGTGGGTGGTGGGAGGTGGTAGTTTTTTTTCCAGAATCACGAAGAAGCCAAGTTAAGCTGCCCACCCCACTAGCAAAGCAGCTGCTTTTGGAACCTGCAAATGGTTCTGCTACAGAAAGGAAAGGACTGCAGTCAGATGGTGGTGATGACCCACCACTTCAGAACTTTGTCAGAAGGGTCTATACCCATGAGAAGACCCAAAAGTGAGCAGCGACTTTACAGGCAATGATACTTCATAGTTGTCTGCAGCACACTCAGTCTCAAGTGTTTAAAAAGGCAGAAGGCGAATCATAGAAACCATTAAGCATAGAAAGTGCAGAAGGCTTTGGGCCAGAGCACATTACTGTGTTCTCAACAAGACTGTGAAAGCCAAATATCTAGGGTCCCTTCTGTGAGAAGGGTTGACTGAAAATGAAGACAGTGCAGCTATGCTCTGATAAAGTCCATCTTTTCAGCTGGGCTTAAAAAAGACTCTTCCTAGTTTGTGCAAATCCTAGCATCTGTAACTGAAGAAGTACCCACACTGGGGATGCTACCAATTTCAGAAGCCTGTTATCCAGTTAAGTAAATGCATAGATGTCCTTTCTTCAGCAAGGCTTCCACCACCATTGCTAGAGCCTTGATAAACACTATGGGTGCAAAGGATATAGCAAATGGCAGAAATATGCATTGAAAACTGTATTTCCTCAGTATAAAATAAAATATCCAGTGCAGACCACAGGCAGTGATATGGAAGAAGGCATCCACCATGTCCTACAGCACCATGAATTCACTCTTCAGTCACAGAGGCATGGCCTTCTGGGGAGTTATGTGAAACTTGACATACTGGATGTACTCACTGAAGATATCAAACATGGGATGGAAGTTTCCCATTTCCATTGATACTGAAAGAAGGAAGCAAAAAACAATGGCCCCATTCTGAAGAGGGAATGATGTCTCTGACCCCTTGGAAAAGTAAAGACTGGGCCTGTCAAAAACTCTCCAGAGATCATATGGAATCGGAGTGTAGCCCTTTCTGGCAAAGGTATAAAACCTTTAAGATGTGGCCATCTGTGACCATTTCAAGAACACAATGGTCTCCTATGATGTCACTTCAAGCCAGTGTGCGCTATCATAACCACTTCCATGACAATTCTAAAATATAGTCAGTGCAGGCAAGACTGCAAATGCTACCCACTGTAATCACCCCTCCTGGGTGACTTTGCAGGCACAGCTGAGGATAGCAACACTGCCTTATGGTTGAATGCCCTCAATCTGTAAGGAGGCTGCTTCTTTGAGAACTGGCCTGCTTGGGAAGCAGTAGCAGGTCCCTAGGGATCACAGTGGCCCTCCACAATAGTCAAAGCTCATTTCTTCTTCTGGTGGTCCTCCACCAAGTCCAGGAAAGCCTGCCTAAAGAGGACCTTCATCGAGGGGAGGGGAAGGCAAGAAGAGAGGCTTGACTTGAGCTCAACCTTACAACACAAAAACCTCAGCAATGTCATACAGTACATGCACTACACTTAGAGAGTGAAACATCTTAGAAGAAAGGCAACAGCATCTAGATGCTTCTAGGCTGCAAAGATGGCACCTTTAAGAGGAGGGCCCATGGATGGGATTGCAGAAGGATCTTTCTTCTACTTGTTCTCCAGATACTCATTTAGATGTTATTGATGGGAAAAAAAGACAAGCATAGGTCACTACAAGAAAAAAACTTCATTCGCTTAATATTGTCTCAAATGAAGTATTACTGGAGACTGTGATACAGAAGCAGGACACAATTTTCTTTTCCATTTCATAAAGTAGCATCCTATAGGCCCCATGAATCACTCTTCAAAGACAGACAGGCTGAGGGGAATCCCTCCCAACTCTAAATGATGGACGGTCTGGACCATACTCACTGTTTAGTAAGCAAATGAGTAATGGAGGTTAGACAATTGGGCATCAGTGTCTGGAAACACATCCACAGAAAGTGGCGCAAGAAATAGAGAGGCCACAAAAAGGCTGAACGCTAGCATCAGCCCATGTTCCCTCGGGGTGTGCTCTAGATACACCATCAATGTGGGTGGTAGGGATGCACTGTTTACCAGGTCTCTTGTCCAATGAAATAGTAGTTTGGCACAAGCTCGACCATTACTAGTTATAAATAAGGCCACCTTGAATATGGATGTGATGAATTCCTGCCCTCCATGTCCTTTGTCTTCTTATGGTGCTCTGGGCACAAATCAGAAAGAGAGAGAATCCCTGCACTGGGCACTCTCAATTAGTGCCATCGTGCAAGACAAAAGGTATGCCTGGAACTCCTACATCCTTTATCTAAGGGCAGACACATTAAAATTCTGGCATTTATGCCACTGCTTCCCATCAGGCTTTCTCCAAACAGTAAAGGCAATGGCAATGTAGGTCTGTGCTTTTGATGTTGGCCACAAGATCACTAGGAAAACATATATTCCAAATATCAAATGTAAGGACTTTTCCCTGATGAAACTCAGTACCGAGACCCAAACCGCATAAACGGGGCAAAAGAACTGACAGAAACCAGGGATGACGACTGCTGTCCTAGCCTGGTGTGCAACACCAGTATAAGCACTGTCAGGAAGTGCACTCTCATTGGTCTTCATAAATGGAAAACAGCGTAGCTGAGCTGGGGATTGCACAATCTAGAATTCCAACAGTAATTCACGTTTGAGGATTAGGATACTGGAACAGACCTGGTGTTGACTTAGATTTTGGTTTCCCTGTTCCAGAAACAGTTCACAATTGAAAGACCGCTTTGTCCAAAATAAGGACAATTCCTTCAATGGTGGTATATATATATATATATATATATATATATATATATATATATATATATATATATATATACACACACACCTACATGGATGTACAAAATGCTGTACTCAACAGTACAGTCAACTATTTTCTAGACTTTTCTTTCATCTTTAAAGCAGCTGTTAGATGTTGTCTAAAGGTTTACAGAAGCTTCAATTTAATATTCAGTACACAAAATTCTCAGGTTTCTCCATTCACTGACAAAGACAACAAATATTCATACACAAGGCAGCTAACTCAAGACCTTGTAGTAACTGATGGTGGACCTCCTAGTGACCAAGTTACATGTCTGGAACTTGGCATGAAGCTGTGGAATTCTACTGTACCACTTCAGTAATGTTAACATAAGTCATCCAAAGACAGAGACAGACTTCACAGTCAATGGGACAAACAGAACAAAAATGCAGTGCTTCTTAATTATTCCTTCCAGGGCAAAAGATTACGGATAGATTCTGCCATACTGAAGAAAAGAAGACAATGAGAGATGCCTTGGTCTTATAACAACAATACTGGCGTGGAGCACTAGGGTGTGCTTACAGATGTGTGTGTCATATGGTACAATAATGCTGGTGCTGAGCACTAGGGTGTACTTACAGATGTATGTGCCGTATGATAGGAGGATTACATACAAAGGAAGATGAATTCATTCTCAGAAAAGGGGAACAGAATGCACATCTGGACAAAAAAGCAGGTTAACAAAGGTACAACAAGAGTAATAAGGCTGTTGTTAGGGGGTGAAGGACACTGGAAACCAAGGGCAGTTTGGAAAATGTTGGTCCTTCATAACAGAGGTTTCAGTCTTAATTAAGTTACATACCCAAACAAACTGAAAGCTGTCATAACAGTATATATATTTTTAGGAGGAGACAGGAAATAGGTAGCTTAAGCTTCACATCCTAGCAGCTTGAGCCTGAAAAGAAGTAAGGACATATTTATGCTGCTTGGAGACAATGCACAGAGTGCCTGAGATGTGTATCAACAGTTAAACCCCACTGATTATCACAGAATATCTGTACCTCTTCACATAAGCCTTCACATTGCATCAGGCCAATTACTGTAACAGAAAACAATGCACTTTGCATGTTATGTCAATAAACATGGTATAATAACCCAGAAACCTTCCATTCCAGAGAAAATGAAATACACTGCTACACTGAGTTTAAGCACTCACTGTTTCTAAGAGAATAATGTTTCAGGGTTTTATAAAAACATAATATACTGAACAGTGCCATAATAACAGCAGATTGACAAACTGGAAAAAAAATAGGAATTTCCACTGGAAGACCTTCACATTTTAAATTAATACACCTTACCTCTAAGAAAACTCAAAAATAAGGCCCCTCACTTAAGATCTGGAACCAAGAAATCAGGATCAAAGTTAAGATAACCAAAATATACAAGTAAGTGAATAAATGAGTGACAGATTATATATATATTTAAAACGCATCTTTCCTGGAAAGGAAGTACAAAACAAAACCAAAGCTGTGACCAACATGGATGGTTTTCTATAATAAATGCAAGCATCAAGGCAGAATGAAGTTTTTAGATGCAGAATTCTGCTGAAGATAGGATAAATACAAGGCTGAACAGTCATCAGTGCCTATAATGTAGAATTCTGCTGAAGATAGGATAAATACAAGGCTGAACAGTCATCAGTGCCTATAATGTAGAATTCTGCTGAAGATAGGATAAATACAAGGCTGAACAGTCATCAGTGCCTATAATGGCCAGAAAAGCATAAAGTCTGTGTGCTCTTTGGTACTTGTATCAGATAACACCAGAAAAGATGTAGCACAGAAATTAATTCAGTTCTGCTTCAGAGTACAAACACCAGCACTTCAGTGGTTCGGTTATGTCAGGGGTCTGCAACCTGTGGCCCTGGAGCCGCATTTGGCTCTTCCACCCCTCTGCAGTGGCTCCCTGTAGCTTTGAAAAATAATGGCCACTCTGCAGCATGACACACACACACTGACAGCGATCGAGTGATGGATTTTAAATATTGCTCTTATAAACTTGCTAGAATAACATGCATTCCACACACACTGTGAGCGATCAAGCAATACCTTGACAGCATCAGCAACTCCTGAAAGGTTTCTGTTCCTCTCCACCACACCTCTGAAACTCTTAACCACAAGAAATCTGGACACAGCCTCAAATAAATGGGGAGGAAAAATAGGGACAGATTTTAAATACTGCTCTTAGAAACTTGCTTGACCATGACTGTTTCTGTTAACACACACACACACACACACACACACACACACACACACACAGCTACCTATCAACTGTACAGATTTTTGCAGAATGTCCTGATTTTTGCCTCAAATTTTTTATCTGTTTCTCATAAAATTGTGGTTTTCTGGCAAATCATTGGCAAATTATTTAGAGCTGATGTCAGAAAATGTAAGCAAAAAGAAATGAGAGCCATGATAAAGCTATGCGTTCACAAGCTAAAACCAGTAACAGAACAATAAAATGGCTTGACAACACCAAAAGATTTATTAGAAAAGAAATAAAAAGCTTTTGGATGACAATCCTGCTTCAATGTTTTTAATAAATCTTTTGGTGTTGTCAAGCCATTTTATTGTTTTGTGAGAAAATTTAGACAGACTTTTGAGCTGCAGACTTCATACCCTTCAGAAAATTCATGCTAATGCAAAACCTGTTCTATCAACTTTCTAATTTTGTAAGTGCAATATTTAAAATGCGTCCCTATCTTTGGGTCTTTGTCTCCCCCATTATTTATGGCTTTGTCCAGATTTCTTGCTCTAAGATGATGAAAGTTATGATACTGTTTGTATAACTGCTAGAATGACCATTCAAGACAACATTCTTATTAAACAACTCGACCCTGGAGCCGTCCGTTATTAAAGAAGAATTAACTACTAATGGCTCTGTATCCGTAAACGAGTCACTCCTATTGTTAAAATCAGCATTTACAGATGGAAACCGTTCCAGTTCAGTTATAGAGTTCAGTGGAAAAGGAGGTTTAAAAATTCCGTATGCACTGGCTGGTAGTTTGATAGTGAATTTTTAGTGGAATGTGACAAGATAGCTGAAATGTTTCTTGCTCGAGGTTACCCGGGGGGGGGGGGGGGGTCTTATTAACGAAATGATTGATGAAGTGATGTATAAAAGAACTAACATTTTTTATATACCATTATTACAGGGTGCTCTGTCACCAGTTAATGAGATGATCAGTATTCAGAAGGTTAAAAGGTCACCAGTATCATTTATTTTAACGTGTAGCCCTGAGAGTGGTCACATTATTTCAATTATAAGAACTGGGACTTGTTAAGCAACAATTTGGAATTTCGTACTTTGTTGGGCTTATACCCCTCTTTTACGTTTAAGAGAGGTACGAATTTGAAAAATTTTATAGAAATGAAACAAAAAGTTATCAAGAATCCCGGGATGAGTAAATGTGAATCGTGCAACTTTTGCAAACATATGAATATAGGGTACTCATTTAACATCAGGGACAGTAGTTCCAAGACCTTGTCAGGCAAGTACAATTGCAACTCAACCTACGTAGTGTACATTGCTCAATGTAAACTATGCCCTGCATTCTACGTAGGAAAAACTGATCGTAGACTGAGAGAGGGTATATGAGCACCTATTCTACATTAGGAAAGGCAAGGTTGAAAATGCTTTAGCGGCCCACATCAAAACTAACCCCACACATAGTTTTATGTTTAGAGTAATTGACCATGTAACTGGTGAAATAAGTGGTGGTCCAAGATCTTTGTTATTAGAAAAAAGGGAATTGATTTGGCAGATTTGTTTAGATGTTTGCCATTTCCCAGGTATAACTGGCAGTTGCTCTATACAATGTTTGTTAAAACTTAAAAGTCTAAATAGATAACCAATTTTTATAAGCATTTTACTATGACAAGTCATCCTGTATCATGTTTTATGCTTTGTATTTGATGTTTACATGGTTTTCATTATTGTAGTTGATTAAATATGTGGTTTATACATTTTTTGATACCGGAGTGTTAACTTCCATAGTGAATGCAGCGTCAACTGGTTTTGGTTGCAGAATGGAAATATTTAAATGCAATTTATATGTATTTATTTTTTAATATCATGAAAAAATGTATGCATATTATTTTAGAATGGTACATGTTGATAGCAAGAAGTTCTCCCGTTCGATTCTTGGCTGGAATGCCTTCTGTGTGGAGTCTGTCTGTCCTCCCAGCGGTCGAGTGGCATTCGAAAGACATGTGTGAATGGGCATGCCTTTGCTGAAGGTTGGGCGTCGGGCTGGCACCTCAGCACAGTAAAAATCTACTGCCAATCATTAGCGGACTGGAATTCCGCTGTGGCAACTCCTAACTGGGAAAAGCCGAAAGAAGAACAAACAAACATGTTGATAGTAGACATAGTTAGTTACACATTTGGAATGATATAGTTGTTTTTAATGAATGTATTTTAGTTTGATTTTTAGATATTTATTTGTAAGATTAATTGCAAATTTATTGAATAATTGAACAATTAGGGGGTGGAGGGAAGTGTATTCTTGTATAAATATCAGTTTGTACCTGCTGTTATTTGTCTGAAGAAGTTTGGTCATTGAACCAGATGAAAAGCGCTCAACATTTTCAGTGTGGTACTGTGGTTTGTTAATCAACTTTTTATTAAAGAGCTGAATAGCTGAAGATTGCTGGGTGTTTGAGGTGCCTTTGTCCTGCATTTTTGTCTTTTTCTACAGTTTATGGTGTTGGTTCGTCTTTCCATCTTATTTATTTGTTACACAGGTAGGGAAGAATGATCCAAAAGAATCTATTGATCCATAGTCATTGGCCAAGTCAATTATAACCTTAAAACAACACTAGCCAAGTAAATGAAAATGGTGCAAATAAAATGACAAGAAATGTTACGCGAAGGGCATTAAATAATCACTACAGATCCAAATATCAGGTTGTAAACAAGGCTAATGGCATTCTGTCAAAAAGCTACTACCAAATACCACGTCTTGTACAGGCCATAAGTCGTATAGACAGTCACAAGCAAAATAAGTTGCACTGTGTATCAAAACAAGAACATTTACCTTTCTAAGCTACATGCATCTATGTGTAACATATATTTATATCACGTGCGTACGCACATGCACACGCATACACACAAATGTATATTACATGCCTTGACATTAGCAGGAAGAGTATTCTTCATTTGAGGAGCTAAAGTAGAGAAACCTCTCCTGGACAAAGGAGTAAGAAAGAACTGTCTTTGCCCAAGAGACAAATAATCCATCAGTTGCTTACAGATGCATCCTATACCCAAGTGGAATACAACTGCCATGAAAGATCAAGTTATACAAAACTGTACATTATACTATCTACCCACACACATATGGGAAGCCAGAAAACCCACTTATCACAGAACAACCAGAGGTGGTTTTAATATACTGAATGTAGGAAGATATCTCCATTTGCTTCTATTTATTTACTTTTAAAAACTAATCTTCTCCAGTCTTGAATACAAGAAATAACTTATAACAGATTGCCAAAGAAAGTGTGAGCACAAGAGAAAGGATGCATTAGAAATGTGGGAGGAAAATCCCATACTCTGTGGTTTCGAGCCATAGAAATTGCTAAAGATTCTTCAAGGCAAAGCTGACAATTAAGTCTAGTAGAGAATGTTCCCAAATTAAACATCAAATGAAGTCAGCAAGCCAAGCCAAATATCTATTAAAATGCATTTCTTATAGAATTTCATGTCTAATGGCAGCACCTATTAAGACATATCCCTTTTACCTATAAAGACACAAATTATAAATCAGAACCAGCTCAGAAGTCTAATTAAGGAAAATGGTTAGTGAATACTCCACTGCCATATAAGTATCCCTCCAATAAACTGCTGTGTCACAGCAATGGCTGACAAAATGAAGTTTCACGGATCAAACTAACACTGAAACACTGAGAAGTTTGGATGGAAACTGTAAAGTAGCCATTATTTCTTAACAATGTGCAAATACGACTGGGGTAAAACAGCCTACCTTAAAAGATGTGAGTCCTTAAGCCAGAAAGTTAAAGTTCATATTAAGAAAAGTGAGGCAGCAATAAAGGCTCTTTAACTGTCAGCACAACAACCAATTACAATACAGATTGCTAAAAGGATAAGAATTCTGGGGACATTCTATGTTGCACTATCCTTTCTAAGTATGGAAGGTAGTACAAGCAAAATGTGTCAGCATTCTCAGAGCCTGGTGACACTATATCCATTGATACCAGCTCCCCTGAACAGCAGATTTGGCAGAGAAAAAGTCAGAATACTTTTCACTAACTTATTCTTAACCTCACTTTATACAAGATGAGGAGTTTATATAGAAATAATGTGCTGTGAAGTTGCTGGTCTTCTGTTTAGCACATATCTGTTAGGGTTCTGCTAAGAGGATGTAGCTAGATTGAAAAAAAAAAAAACATAGTAAGTGTGTAAATCTAAGCAAAGAAAAAAAATTGTATCTTTACATTACAGTAACAGCCAAAATAAGTTTATTTTTAAGATAGTTTCGGAACAGGCATTATACAAGTGCCATAATTTCATAACCCCCAACTCTTTCTCTACACGTTATATCTTAAGGATGTGAAAGACAGTAGGGTTTCATACTTTAATAGAAAGTTTCTTGTAATGTCTTATTTATTATTAGTGTCTAATGCATATATATATATATATATATATATATATATATATATATATATATATTTATTAAACTGGAATTTATTATACTAATTTCATCTTAGCATACACGATTGATATTTCCATGTTTGAGTTCTGCTTCTGTGACTGGCAGAATCTTTTAGGTATGTTAGTATCTGTGAGATGGCAAAATTGTAAGAAGACATTTGCTGACCTTCTTTAAGTATGGGAGTGCCTTCGCTGAAAGCTGTACATCAGGCTGGCAACTCGGCACCATAAAAATCTACTGCCAATCATTAGCGGACCGGAGTTCCGCTGTGGTGACCCCTAACCGGGAAAAGCCGAAAAGACAAACAACTGTTCCCAGTTTGTTAAAGGATTAAAATTTATAAAAATACAAGCTTCAGGGCAATACTCAATATGAAATGCACAGCTGTAAGCTAGGCATCCACTGGTGATGCGGCCGAGATCCTTTTTTTCCAAGTGCTGCATTGGGTATTGGGGATTTTTTGTGAGATTTATAGAGTGGAAAGTCGTTTTGTTGCTTAGTAAGGATATGAATGTGGCACATTGTTTTTACACCAAGTAGCAATGTTTAGTATGGCATGTGGCTGTGCAGAGAGTTCTCTGCAGATATACAATTACATGTGGAGAACATTAATAGCTCTTACTTTATCGGCAACTGTTTCATCAGGGAACTTGGATATTTACTCATATTATGGTAAAATGATAAATACAATTGAATACAGGACAATTATATACACTATCAACTCATACTTGTATAAAGTGAGGCAAGTGCAAGCTGGTAGGACATATTCACTGACTCCCACTATCCAACTGAAGATGTCTGAAAACAATTTCAGCAATTTGCTCTCTGAAAAGAAAACAAACGTACAAAAATCAGATGACTCTTGAAACTAAGACTATACCAGTGATCAGTTTCTGACTATGAATGATTATAACAGTAATTCAGCTGTGCTTCTCTTTGGGATTATTGAAAATGTGACCTGCAATAAAGAATGACCTTAGCTGTAACAGGTTGTGTGCAACACAAACTTACTCTATTAGGATCAATTCCATTCACTTGTCGTAGCTGATCCAGCATCCACTGCGACCGTCTTACAAAAGAAGATGAACCTTCAAACTGTTTTACTTTGGTAATCGATACCTGCAGAGGCTTCTTATTTGTCACTAAAAAGAAATGCAAAATAAAACAGTCTCAGAATACAAAGTACTATCATTTCATTCACTACTATTATGTTAATTCACAGGAGATCAAGACAAATGAGCCAGCATATATTTGCCCAACCCAACAAGCCTTCTATATATCAGTTATTTCACTACAGACTATTTTCTACCAAGTCACTGACTATCCTCTGTGAGCCTTTTTGTGCGTGTAAAATATGTATTTCTGAATTCTACCACCTTTTTAAACAAGTAATGCCATCCAACTACCAACCTCTTGGCAAATGTAATTTCCTAAAGTGCTGCCATAGTTAACCAAATTGATATGTGCTTCTTTATTGTAAAATTCTACCCTTGCATATTCTCCTATACAGAGTGGAATCATTCCATTATTTACATTTTGTAACAAAAACCCATAACTACACAACAATATAGTCCACACTATCAAATAAAAAAAGCAAAAAGCAAAAACCAAAAGCTGTGAGAAAGACCAGGTAGCCATAGTAAAACAAAAAGAAAAATGTTTAATTCCACTAAGCACTTTTGTCTGGAAATACAACAGACTTCAGAATAAAAATACTCCATCCCCCTTAATCACATGACAATTATCCAATTAAATTCAAAAACAACCTTAAAACCTGAATAAGTAATTTCAAATAGGAAGCAGTTGTAAAAACATTTATATAGGTTTCCTCCTATTTTTGAAAAAACAAAAACAATACATATTTAACATGTTTACACTTTATAAGACTTTAATCTCAAAGCACTGCCAGTAGAGATAGTTTCATTCAAACCTGGAGTAGTGTTAGTATTTAGCCCGAGCTGACAAAGTTCATGCTGTTCCAAAAGGTCCTCCCAAAGGCCACCGAAGGCCACCACTGAAAATCAAGACCAAAAAGAAAAAAAAGGAAATAATGCTCACTATCATCATTAATATATGTTTAGCTAGGGGAATTAGTAGATTTATTTTTCCTAATGTCTAGGACATGCTCATATATGCATTCCCTGAATTTTCTCGTGCGTTTTCACTACATAAAAAAACAGAACAGTTTTGACAAAAGGCTAAGTAAATTACTCCAGCAGAATTACAGTTGAAAAAAAAATGTTTTGATTTTATGCCCATAAACTAACACTGTATTCGCAATGAGTAAAAATTTACATTGTGAACAGGACCCACACTTTACAGTGCCTGTTTTTTTCTGTGTGACAGGATAACCGATTACTCCTTGTTCTAAGAAACTTTTAATAGTTTTCCCCTTCAGATAAACAATCCTAGGTCAGTTACCAATCTTGTCAATGATGTTATTGAAACAAGAAAATATCAACCAATTTCTACAAAGAATTCTTCTAATACAGGGGTGCTCATTATAAAATTCCATGACAAAAGCAGTAGTGTAGTCTTTTTTAGTATCCTGAGTCACACTAAAAAACTTTTTCCAGAGTCTACTAGGAAGTTGTTGTAAGTGGCGTAATAGTCCCTGCCTTCCTTTTGAGTGATATCAACTGTAATGGATTCAATAAGATAATACGGATAACCTCTAGCGAGGAACATGTATCCTAAAACTTTTCCTTCAAAATCAAACATTACATCATCAGATATCATCCTCACCAACCTGATGTACTGCCTTTTTACTATCCCCCTTTTTTTGAAATTCAGGGTGATTACTATTATAGTGCAGAAGACTGTTACAATAGGTGGGCTTTCTATAAGTAGTGGATGTAATAGAATGCTAAGCCATATCTTTACAAACTTTAATGTCCAAGTAGTTTATAGAGAAATAGACGAAGATACAGGTAAACCTGAAAAAGGAAGTGGTTGAATTCAAATAGTGTACAAATGTTCTAATGTCCTTGGGCCCCCTGTCCCAAAATATATCATCCAAATATCTGATATATAATTGCCAGGGGTCAGGATGAAATTGATTAAACAAAAAAGGTTTCTCCCACTGGATAAGGACAATGTTTACAAAGGTTGGGGCACAGGAAGTACCCAGAGCCACCACCCTTTACTTGTTGCAAGTATTGACCTTCTAAATAAATTGTATTTTAGAACAAGTTTCATAAATAAGGTGAGGATACCTATTTCATTATTATCTAGATCAGTAGATTAATGCAAAAATTCCTTGAACCAAGAACCCCCCACCCATATCATGGGGATAACACTAAATAATTCTACACCAATTGTAAGAAGAATGGTACTTTCAGAAAAAGTAGGTTTTCATTTTTAAAAGAAAATTCCAAAGTCCCTGCACAAATATGTAACTGGTTCAAGTTATTTCTTTAGTCTGATATTGATGCACTTAACTAAAGGGTGTGTTTTTGAACAGCTAGAACTAACACTAGGTCTCATGGGGGGATCAGTGGTACTCTTATGAATCTTTGGTATCCCAAATATTGTGGGCACCACCGGAAACTTCACATGAAAAAACTCAAGTAAACTAGATGCATATCGTAAGCTAGGCATATACCACATATGCCAGCTCATATTCCAATTTGCCCTGCGAGCTTTAAGGCCTGTAATCTAGATAATGCTGTTATACTGCATAACATGTGAAACAGGATGCAAAATAAAAGTAAAACTCTTTATGATAAGGTTAACACTATCCCTTGAATATTTGCTATATTACACATTCCACCACTGGATCTCAAAATGAGAGACCTAAGAATAGTAAACTATTTTAGGTTTGTTAAACTATATAACTCAAAACAATGGTTAGATCTGAACTCAAACTGGGAAGGCTCTATAGAAGTGCCATTTAAATATGTTATAAAATAATTGTTCATTACAACAAGAATCATGAGGTCCTTAAGCCTAGCAAAAATACTCCAATATTATCTTGAAGTTTTGTTTTGTCTTCTGTGCTATACATTTACAGACATGCCTTAGGATGCCTATATGTTTATATATATATATATATATATATATATATATATATATATATATATATATTTAGATGTACTAAAATATGAATTTTGCTATTCTTGTTTTAAATAGATCTTGAATTTATTTTTTGATATCATTATTGTTAAAAAGTATTTTCAGCAGCATTTTGAAAAAACTGTAAAAGGAGATGTGCAAGATTTTTTTATTGCATATTATATTTAATATTTATATATACATGTTGTTAAATTGCCTTTTTCACCCAGAACACCAGGTTGGCTAAATTATTTGTTTTTATTAAAGTTTGTCATTTCAGGCAGGTTTTCTTAAAAGCTACACAGTTCGGAAAATTTTTCTTTAGCTTAAATGACAAGATACTTAACACAACAAAGAACTATTACACAGGTGCATAATTGCTTGTTTTGTGGTCATCAACTTCAATTTGGTGATGGGGGTCAAATGGGACATTGCCCAGGGCATTACCTAACTTTTCTACAGCTTACACAAACAACATAACTTAATTATTGCAGAAAGTCATTCTTAATTATGCAAGAATATCATGGATGTACAATGCAACCATATGGTAACAATTAAATTATAAATAAAAGTGGTATCTAAATCACCAAAACTGCTTTTTGCAAACTATTGACAACAGAGAGGCTTCTGAAACCAGATGAGCTGATGGATGTCAGCTTCAACTGGCATACTGATAGTAAGAAAATAGTGTCCAATATAAATATATAGTTATTCTAAATCAAGGAAAATGTTAGAAGTGAAAACTCATAGTTGATAATGTAAAAGTAAACTCAAATTGACAAAGAAACTGTCATACCCAAACCAAGGATCAGTTGGGGAACATAACATTTGTCCAGTCAGGAATTATGAAGACTTTCAATTAAGACCACATATGACAACTGGATTAGGTAAAACTCCTGCTGTTATGCTGCAGTGAATACAGAATAAAAATAATAACTAATTAACTCAGAGGGCTCAGCACCCTGAAGGAAGCGGAGAAGGGGCTTGGCTCTCAAACAGTGAAGTTTTTTTTTTTAAACTTCCTTCACAAAAAGTGTTCTCAGAACAACATGGCTGACAATTCTAAAATATAAACAAATTAGATTTGATCATAAAGTATTTATACAGAAAGGTTGTGTTAAAAGTTTAACTGACACTAGGGTATGATTTTGACTGAGATCATCACCAGGTTACCCGCAACATTCAACCCTGCAAGATCATGAGAAAATTCATTACTTAAAAAGTCAGATCTGAACCCACATTATTCATATCCGCTTTAGTGATTGTTAGGTTATTTCATTTTAAAGTAAAATCTGGAAAGTACATTATATAAACGGATGACAGATGGGACAAAGGCAAGGAGGCACATTAAAAAATGTAGGTACCTGTACTGCAGTGCTTGTTGTGATCATGCTTGTGTACAGTGAGATTACTGGCTGAAAATAAAGGTGTCAGGACTTGTATGAGCAGCTCTTACACTCCCCTCTAGACGGTAACTGTAAAATGGCTGCCCATCAGTGTTCACAGCAGGGGGTTATGTAGAATGACTGGCCTTTTCACACAATGAGATCTAGATAACTTCTTCCCTGGAATTACAATGTCACTATATGCACAGTTTTCATTACAACAGGACAAAGGAAAAATACACTCTACAAAGAATGCTGCAGTCATGACTGCAGTCTAACAAGCTTGCACCAAAACAACTTTTAAAATGGACAACAGCGCTGTCATAGAGCTGGGGCAAAGTTATAGATTAGTTATAGAATGTGCGCTGTTTGGAAGAACTTTAAATCAAATGTCATGAACTAAGCTGGAGCTAGACTTTCATAAATGAGCATATTAAAAGAAAAATAGTTTAGAGTGTTTTAATATGTGTAAATATGGATTCACTTCAGAAGACTGAAAACCCACAATCTTGAATCCCAAAAGGCTGAAAACACACAGGATACAAACACTGACTATATTCCAGTACAACGACACAGAGAAACAAAGACAAGACTAACCATATTACTTTCCACCAAGTATGAGCAGGGGGGGGGGGCAAGCCTCCCTTCGCCCCCCACACCCCCACTACTTAAATATATCAATTCAGAGATCGCACTCCACAGAACAAAATGGCAAACATACCATTACGTGTTTCATGACTGCCTGTTGTAACCTTAGTAATGTTCCCTTCTAACTTGTATACTACAACAGAACTCATATTAGTGTAGTGAAGTCCAATCTCAGAGTTGATATATTTAAGTAGCAGGGGGTGTGGGGGCACAGGCTTGCCCCCCTGCTCATACTTGGTGGAAGGTAATACGGTTTTTGCCTTGTCTTTGTTTGTGTGTGTCCTTATACTGGAATATAGTCAGTGTTTGTATCCTGTGTGTTTTCAGTCTTTTGAGATTCAGTTTTTTGAGTTTTAAGGATTTTGGGTGTCAGTCTTATGGGATTCGCGATTGTGGATTTTCAGTCTTCTGAAGTGCATCAGCAAATCTATATATTTAAACATGAACAGTTTCAAAACTAATTATTCTCTCTTTATTCTGCCTATAAAACAGGGAAATTATACACATGCGGTTTTATATACAAACATGAAGTAAGGTGAGGACTAGGAAAGGGATGCAGAGGAGGAGGACAAAGAAGGAAACTCATTTAGGCAGAACTCTGGCATGACTTTTACAAAAGACACCATCAAAATGTAAATCTATGTATGAAATAAATAATATATAATACATAAGAAAAGTAGAATGTTCCTTCTCTATGTCTGCAAGTTAAACTGTTGCAGATATAAAAATTAACATTCAAAGCCCAAGTATATAGGGGCTCTAATTAGAATATCTGAGTAATCATTTACTGAATGGTATTTGCATACGTTGTCAAACAGCAGCACCAGAAGGGCTACAACAATGCAAGGATGCTGAAGTTCTGATTCCAAAAAACAAGTTAGTGGTAAGTGCATACACCTGTTTCCATGATCTCAAACCACGGGCACTGTTTGAGGAAGGATAAGAAAAGGAATCATGAAGTAGCTGTTCATTCGGTGCTTTAAACAACTAGGCTAGCAGTAGCATCACTGATGATCTCATTAGTATGTTATTTTGTATGTGCTTTTCTCACTATGGCTGTCAACTTACGCATACTAATCCTGATATCTTTAAATACTGCCATGTGTCCTGCCCCCCCCCCCATAAATAAATAAAAGCAGGCCACACACCCTACTGTGATTATTCTATTAAAAATAAAATCAAAAGCAAATAAATGTCTGTAAGCATTTAAGGGCCACTGCTCTAGCAGTTATGGAAAGCTGGCATCTTAACTACCCTTTGATGTCAATACTCCATCCCTGATGAACTTTTAGCACTGTCTGTCTTTTGGTTTAATATAACTTCTGGGGCGGCTGCGGTGGTGCAGCGGTTAGCATTGCTGCCTCATAGCAAGAGGTTCTCCGGTTCAATCCTTGACTGGGGTGCCTTCTGTGCGGAGTCTGCATGTCCTCCCTGTGGTCACGTGGGTTTCCTCCGGGTGCTCTGGTTTCCTCCCACATCCCAAAGACATGCTGTAGGTGGATTGGATTCTCTAAATTGGCCCTAGGCTTGCGTGCGTGTGTGTGCCTTCCATGGAAGGTTGGGTGCTGGGCTGGCAACTTGACGCTGTAAAACTCCACTGCCAATCATGAGCGGACATGTGATCCACTGTGGTGACCCATAACCGGGAAAAGCCAAAAGGTTTAATATAACTACTGAAAAAACGCTGCACATGCATGTTCTGTGCAATTAAGTTTGAAAAAGTATTGTAAATCAAGTTAAATTTTTGTTTATTTCATACATGTGAAAAAAAGCAGGTCTTGAGTAGTCTGAAATAGCTGGTTAGTTAAAAGAGAGATATGCACAGTGCAAATTTCCTAGGTAGTTAAAGGAATCCTTTTATAGGTTACCAGACAAGTTCTAGGTTAGCTGCACTTACAGGCCATTTTAAATCATTTTACAATGATTTGTCACAAATTATCCAGCAGTTAAAGGAATCCTTTTATAAGTAGTTTACAGAGATCTTTATAAATATATACCCTTATCAAGTAAAAAATCAGCAAGGGAAAGAAATAAAACTACATAAATGTTTTTTCTGCTCCATCACTTGCACTTGAAAAGTAAACATCTGCACCTTTACTTTCAGAGGAAACAAAGCTATGGTTAGTCTTATGTCATTGTAAGTGGCAGTTGAAATTGTGCAGTTTGGAATCGCTGATGGTTCACACACTACTGAAGGCTGGCAAGGTCATAATGCGATAGGGCTATGTTTAGACATTAATGATCACCTGCTAAATTTCGGAATAGAAATTGCAAGACAAGACAATCACTTTGACCACAATATAAGAATAAATACATCAGGCAGCCGTGAAGACAAAGACTGGTTTCTCAAATTGCTCAAGGGTGGGAGGTGAAGAAGCCTGGAAACATTAAGACTTATTTCTAGAATTCCAACCGAAATGGAGATGTATTTCAAGAGTATTGAGGGCAAGTGTCCTGGAAACAAAGGTTTCTATTTTAGACAACAAACAATTTATTGCTAAAATTACCAAACAAAGAGGTGATCTGAGAAACAAACAAAGCTTTACTTTACATGCTGCTACCTCAAAAACATCAAATGTCTTACCATTGCTTCACTTAAGTACAGAGCTATAAAAAACAGCTGTTCATATTAGTCTGAAGTTTAAAATATTTTTTTCAGTCTAGGAAACAGAATCAAACTGAGCAGGTAAAAGATGGTTCAATAACAAATTCAAAAGCAGCAAGTAAAACAAAAGAACCAGCTAACACAGCACTGACTTGTACATTCACTAACTCCAAAAATAAAAACTTGAGTGTTCAATACTAGTGTTACAAATACGCTTATATAAAGCATTCCTACTGTCACATCTGCTTATTTCATTCAAGTGTTCCCTGACACGATTCAACATTTAACCTACAGGTTAAGGCATACTAAGAGTAGACCGGCTAAACAAAAAAGGAGGTGATGTAGCTATAATATTTAAACAGCATCTAAACATCCAGATCTTAAAATCATCAGCTCCACAAATAGGCAATGAAGAAATAATATATACCAACCTCAAAATTAACCAAAACAAAACCATCAACATAATTGGATGCTACTTCCCACCTGGCCAAAACATCCCTCCCCTAGAAAACCTCCTCAGCTGGTCTACCCACCATCTCCCCCAAGAAACTATCATCTTAGGTGATTTCAATATTGACTGGCAATCCTGTTCTGGCAACAATCCAACCCATCATTTACACCTTCATGGCTTCACTCAACTAGTCCATTCACCAACCAGGATAAATAAAAACTCCACCAAGCACACTACCCTGGATTGGATACTAGTTAATAAGAGCCCCCAGTCATATTTAACAGGCTGCTTATCAGATAGCCTCAGTGATCACTCCCCAACATTCCTACTCAAAAAATACCTATACCAAGCTAAACCGGTCATCTACCGTCAAATACGTAAAAAACTAAACTTTAACCCACTCACATTCATCTCATCCTCAAAGAATGTAACTGACATCCTCTAAAGTACTTCAGTCTAGATGATGCAGTTGAATTTTTTAATACTACCTTCCTGAACATCCTTAATTACCATACCCCTATACGATTCTCCAGAACCAAAGCAGAGCCCTCCCCATGGCTACAGAAAACCACTAAGTCAGAAATGAAAAACAGGGATAAAGCCTGGGAGCACTGGCGCAAAACCAAAACCCCCTCAGCTAGACAGAAATTCCTAGAACTACACAATAGAGTAAAAAAGCTGATAAAACAGGACAAATCCCAATACTACCAGTCTGCCCTAGACTCCTCACAACACAGCCCCAAACAGTTCTGGTCCTCCATAAACTCCATCCTCCACCCAGGTAAAGTCAGTACCCCCCCTCCTAACATCCCTCACTCCTCAGAAAATATTGCTTCCGCATTCAACACACACTTCACCCAAACCATACTATCATTAGCTAAACAACACAACCCCCCTCCCCTGCAACCCACACCTTCAACTAGTAATCTCCCCACTGCCTTCTCTTTTTCTCCTGTACCTACCTCCAACATAAAAAAAACTCTTAACTAAACTTAAACCCACCAAATTAGCAGCAGACAGCCTCCCAAGTGAATACCTACAAATCGCAGCTGATGCTCTGGCCTACCCAGTATCCATCTTGATTAACCGATCTCTGTCAGAAAGTTACATTCCCACACTGTGGAAAGTATCACATATAATTCCCCTCCACAAAGGCGGACCCTCCACAGAACTAACCAATTACCGCCCCATAGCTATTCTTTCTCCACTCTCCAAAATACTAGAGAGATGCATACACTCTCAGGTCTCAGACTACCTCCTTACTAACAACATCCTTTCCAGTACTCAGCATGGTTTCCGACCAAACCATAGCACCACCACTGCCTTACTCTTTTTTACTAACACTGTCCTTCAGCATAAAAACAATGGCTACTTCTCCTCTGCTACTTTCCTAGACCTATCTAAAGCATTTGACATGGTCCCACACAAACAACTTATCTCTGTCCTCAATAACCTATCCTTCTCACAATCGGTCACTAACTGGTTTCAGAGTTACCTGTCTGACCGCCAACAATCCGTTGTATGGCAGAATGACATATCTCCCCAACTACCTGTCTCCATAGGGGTTCCCCAAGGATCCATCCTTGGACCCCTACTCTTCTCTGTTTACACCAATAATCTAGCCTCTGCCACCAAACATGGCACACTCATACAATACACAGATGACTCGACCATCATCTGCTCAGCCCAGTCCCTACCAAAACTGCAAAAAGTCACACAGGAAGCCTTTTCCTCGGTTGAAACATGGTTATCCGATGCCCGATTAATACTCAACCCAAACAAAACTAAACTACTCATCTTCCAACCCACCAGACATACTCAAAACAACTCTCACTTTAACATCACGGCAAAAGACAACACCACTATATACCCAACTGAACACTCCAAATTGCTAGGAGTGGAAATAGATAATAAACTAAAATTTGACATTCACATATCCATGACTATAAAAAAAGTCCACAAAAAACTAGGAGCGTTATACAGAAATAAGCAATTTCTCACCAAAGCAGCAAAGATTTCAATAGCAAATTCCCACCTTATCTCCACCCTACTTTATGCCTCTCCAATATATACCAACCCAAGGCAATGTGATCTAAACAAGCTAGAGACCTGCTACAACAAAATTGCCAAATTCGCCACAGGGGCATCCTACCGTAGTCACCACTGTCTCTCACTTGCGGAACTGGGCTGGCTTGAACTCCCTCACCTCCTTCAGTGGTATCAACTCTCACTCGCCCACAAACTAGTAAACCATCAACTAAATGTCCCATCCCTCCAGAATCTACTCCAACCCTATCGCACCACCAGACCACTAAGATCCAGCAGCAAAAATCACTTGCAGATCACTAAGGCCAATCACTCTGCTGGTGAAGCACTACTCTCTTGCGCCATAGCCAAATTATGGAACTCACTCCCACCCACAATTACCTCCATACCATCATGCACCCACTTCAAAACTTTACTAAAAGCGCAACTAAAAACATGCTGGCTATGCCCTTGCAACTCCCACTCTAATATCATCCACCCCATCCAACCA
This sequence comes from Protopterus annectens, assembly GCF_019279795.1. Taxonomy (NCBI): domain Eukaryota; kingdom Metazoa; phylum Chordata; order Ceratodontiformes; family Protopteridae; genus Protopterus; species Protopterus annectens. The sequence continues at coordinate 106,568,783 of NC_056737.1, forward strand.
CTACCTTTCTTTCCACTCCACTAACTACCTCGATTATAGCAAGCTCAGATGCTCATAAGCCAGTACTTATTATACAGCACAAACTGCTTCTTCTTGTAACATTTGTTAATGTCTGGTATGCACTTCACAGATAAAGATTCTAGTTGTCTACTGATGTACTATGTTCTTCATCTGGAAATATGTTGTAAGTAATTGCTATGTAAATTGTTATTCACTATGTAATCCAATGTATATACTGTTTATTTTAACTGTGGAGCTTTTCTCCCCGGGCCTCCACTGAAAATGGACCTGCGTCCAGTCGGACACTCCTGGTCAACACATTTAAATAAATAAATAAAAATAAATAAATAAACATTTGACTCATCTTGCCAACATAGTAACATCCACATTGATCACAAACAGGTTGCTACTAGTATAGTCGGCATCAAAATTGAATTTAAAAGTATGTCCAGTAACAGGATGTAAAGAGGCATCATCAGTTTGAATGTACTTACACGTTATATAATCTGCATGAATGTGTCCCTTTCCTAACTGAGATACAGGGTCTGTTGCTAACTAGAGGTCTGTAGCAAAGCAGTTTTTTAATGGAGCTATTACGGCTATAACAAAGTCCCTGCATCTGGCATCAGTAGCCAAAATATGCCAGTGCTTCCAAATGATATGAACTACAGAACCACCACAGGAATGGACAGCCAGTCACACGAACCACAAATGGACAAACTTTGGAAATGGAAAGGTTTATTCCACAAATAAATTCCACAGTTAAGCGCTTTCTTCCCTTCACATATACGGGACTTCCTAAGAACTAGTTTTAAAAATACATACAAGAATAAAACCCAGCCATATATACTAAACCATTAATTAAATACTAATTGAACCTTAAAGTGATGCACACTATTTGGGACCTAAAAAAAGCCTAAAAGGCAATTTTTATGACAAAAATATTACAAATATGAAGCTATTTAAGATGTAAATATAAAACATAATACAATATATCTCAAAACATATAATGCATGTAAAACAAGGGAACTAACAATATTTCTTATTCAGAAACATTAAATGGATATATTTTGACAACCTATGTTGTCTTGATGAACTGTACACAAAAAATTGCCCTTATTAAAATGTTCGGTAGTTCAATAACACAATACCATAAAACATGAAACCCACCCTATAAAAATGCTAATTCCATATGTTTAAAAACACAATAAATGTGTCAGATCAAAACTCATGGAGAATACATAAATATCATCATAAATACCAAAATGACTAAAAATGTCTAAAATATCATGTTTATAAAACTATTAACCTAATATGTGCCTTAATTTTAATATACTGGAATACTTACTGCCTCGTTAATTCCTGGGAAATGAACTGCATCAAGTCTAAGTTGCCATCTTAATTCGTAGATGTCCAAATGGACATCTAGACATCTCCCTTGTGGGTCCTTTGATATATGCTGAATCACTAAACATTTGAATACATGATTACCATATAGCAAGTTTCCAAAGTCTGTCCATTTGTGGTTCACGTGACTGGCTCTCCATTCCTGTGGTGGTTCTGTACTTCCTAATATCATCACAGACAGGTTGAATGTCATTTAAATAGGTAACACACATTCTAAAATCATTTCTGTTATTATTCTGTCTTACAACAGTGTCAACACTATAGTTAGAAAAATAGGGTCTAGTCGAATCATTTCTATGTGACAGAACCTCATGATGCACCATCCCTAACTCATATTCAGCGTACCCCCTAGAGCGAAAGTCCTCACTCAGGGTATCAAAAGAGGAAAGCATATTCTCATCATTTCTGTTCAGTCTTGCATGTCTATAAAATTGCCCTTTTTAGCACATTACACTTTACATACTTGGGATGCATACTCTGGTAGTGCAGTGTGCTAACTTTCTTGCATGGTTTACTACAGAGCTGAGTATCAAAAACCATCAGGGGTATTCAAGACACAAACATCAAGAAAATTTATCAAGGTTTGGGAATGCTTAAATGTGAACTTTCAAAAAATAAGTGGTCTGATGTAAATAGTTCACAAACTCATTCAGGGTCTCTATTGAGCCAGTCCATACAAAGAACACATCATCCACAAAATGTACATAATGTGAAATGCATTGGAAAAAAGTTACTTCTCTCTAGAATATATAGAGACTCCCAATATACAAACATCAATCTAATCGAATGTTGAAGAATCGTATTAGGAAACATTTATACGAAATAAGCAGATGTGACAGTAGGAATGTTTTATATTAAGTATATTTCTAACACTGGTATCGAACACTCAAGTTTTTAGTTTTGGAATTATTGAATGTAGGAGTCAGAGGAAGTGATATTAAAACAAAAACAGAATGCTTAGAAGTTAAATGGATGTTAGTTTTACAATCTGACAAAGAGAAAGTATTACATGAGCATATACCTTTAAAACCCTTGCTGAGGTCACATGACTTTACCTGTTGAATTTGACCTTTCATGACTGTACGTAAGCAATGTTTGTTTGCTTTTAGATCTGATGAAGCACCTTTGGTGTGAAAGCACTCATCTGTTATATACTTTTTATTGTTTTTATTTTTTTCGGGTAAACAAGTGTTTTATACAGTGCTGTATTAGCTGGTTCTTTTGTTTTACTTGCTAATTTTCAAACTACCTGTTTCCGTGTTCTTAGTTCTTGAAAATAAATACCTAATTGATTTATTCATAATGAGATCACAGAAAGGGATATGGAGGAACTTCAAAATGTATCATTTTGAGAAAGCAAACAAGGTCAATATGGGTGAAGAACTATTATTAACATTCCGGATGTTTTCAGCTTACACCACTGTTTAACTTTAACACCTCAGATCTCCTTAACCCAAGTGCAAACACGTTTTTCACTTCCACTGCATATGAGATAGACCCAGCAGTTTAGACTTGCAAAGCAGAACTCAACACTATTACATAAGGAATGATATGCTATTTGTAAAAAAAAAAAAATTAGATAACCCCCTGCCGAGGTCATCATGATAAATGTATACATCGACACTGTTGTCAAGGGTAACAACAAGGACTCCTGTCAATTCAGTTATGACCTTTAGAGGTGCTCCAAAATCATTCACAATATCGCAACATGGCCTACATTACTAAGCTCTCTAACAATGAAACTCAGATTCCAGACTATAACTTCAGAATTTATTAAATGCCAGAAATTACAAGATGAATTAAACTTCTGCATAAAGCTATCACAGAGCCTTTTAAAACTTCATAAACAAGTAGCATTTCTTCTAGCAGCTGGTATCCCATTCAAAACTTGAAGTATTCTTTCACTGAACTACACATTACTTTTAGCATCCTACTCTGCCCTCTTTTCACTAGCTATCTGTGAAAAATCCTTTGACAAACTCTTGTGCCTCCTGGAACAAATTGCCCAAGCAAATGTCATTAAATGATGATCTGCAATTTAAACAAGAAAAACTGAAGGAACTTACACAAGGATACAGATGTACCTTTTTCAGAGACGTTGGCCATTATAGTTTAGGTTCTGGAATTATCTGTAGCCTGTTACATATTACAAACAGCTCATCTTCCCTACTATGCTCACCCACGCTGTTTTATTTTATCTTAATTATTGTGCTTAAATATATAATTGACTGTTTAATGTCTGACGTTGTCCACTGTACACCATGTCTGCATTATCATCACTCCTAATTGCTGATGCCTTTTGGCTTGGGATGTGGCTCAAAACTGTCATGTATCAGTCCACTTACCAGGTTATCAAACTAAAAATAAACAAACCACTGCCACACAGGATGATCACCCTTATGAGACAGAGAGTAAAGTTATGTTCTAACCCTTTAGTGCAATAATTACATTACGTCTCTGCTAATCCTTATGTAGGCAAGTGAAAATGTCTATTTTCCTTAAGTTTTTGCTAGTGGAACAAAGGTAGATGCACTAACTTTGTCCAACCAAGGGTACTAAATTAGGGAGAACTAACAGGATGCAAAAGCTACAAAATGAGGAGCAAATGTTTCATGCAAGCATATTTGAATAATAAAAGCCAGGTCATCATCAAGGAACAAGTGCAGAATGCTTCTAGGTGTGTAGCATATGGACCTACCATTAGAATACAACATAATAAAAGGGACTACTAGTGCCTGTGTTTACATGAATTACCTGCTACAATCAGCAGCCACCCTCAATATAACATGCATAATGGTAATTCAGTGGAATTTCAAACTTCGAATCTTCTGGAATTGACAGACACACCACAAAAGGATTTCCCACGGTCACAGTTCCTACTACTAGGAGGAATTCGAAAAATAAAACCTAAATTCCTTTCATCCCAGTGTTTTTAGTGACCCAACAGAACAAGGGTGGAGACAGGTAAAATGCAGTTGGTCTAGAAGAAAAGGACTGGAAAAGAATACGACTGCCTGAAAAACAAAAAAAAACTCTTCCACAGCACCAGTATCATTGCTGCTGCTACTATGTAGTTAAACGATGCCAATATAATACCCATTAACAAATACTCCTTGGTGTGAGAATATGTCAGCACAAAAATATACTAAGTTTATACTGTGCTGTATAAAAATAAATCTTCACTTTTTCATACTTACAACTTGGGAAATATGCATCCTTTGGCAATGACAGAGTCACCACATCTAATCTGTTCAGGCTTTCCACAGCTTCTTTTACCTTAGAAATGGTACACATTACATTATGGTGGAAGAAAATACATCAAGATGATTTATGCCACTCTATGGCACTACACTACATGCTTGCCATTGCATCTTTTTTGCCTCATGGAACATACTGCCGAAGCAATACATGTCTATGAACAATGATAACTGTGAATTAAACAAGAGCTAATTGCTCATTTGGAAATATTTCTGTAGGCTTGCAGGACATAGTTCTTAGAAAGTAGCATGCATGCAAACTATTTTGCATCTTGGAAGGAGAAAGGAAATTAATCAGTTTATTGGAAATGGGTATAATGGATAAAGAACAGTATGGCTCATTTATGTATACACAGCTTTAGTCTAGGTAAGACCTACTACAGGAGTAATGTGTACTGCTGTACGTAACAACTAAAAAAAAGTCACACTGATAAAACATTTCTTACCTACTGGGTAGGTTGCAGATTATAGTAAACTAGTAATTTATGTTTTCATATTTTGAACCAGCATAGTCTTCATCTGTTATATGTATTCTGTTGTGCCTCGTTTCTGACCTTGTAAGCTCCCCAGAAATGCAATATCATGATTTAGTACCACCTCACTGAAAACCTGCTTTCCTCACATTACCCCTCAGCCAGCCATCCCATATCTTTGAATTGTGTCCCCCCATAAACATATTTGAAGAAAGTCCCTCTTCCCTCTCAGTATCTCCTGACTGCCCCTATACATTAAAAGACTTCCATTATCCCTCATTATATTTCCTGTTGTCATGGCCGTGTACATAACTGACCTCAATTAATCCTTCTTTGAATGGTGTGTGAGGCAGACACTGAATGAATTCCATCAGTTTCTGAATTTTCTACATCTTGTCACGAGTGAGGCTCATGAAATGTTTATTGAAACATGGACTTCTGAAGCAGAAGAGTTGTTTAAAGTACCAATCAGTGGTTCAAAAATATATACTGTCTCTTGTTCCACAATTTCATACCCACGTCTCCTAACCACAGTTTGAAACTCATTAGCAGACATGTATGGATGTTATTTCTTGAATACTGTTGCATGCATTCAGGGATGTCCTGATTTATAAGGGCTGCACAGGCCATATGTACAGACACAAAATAAGCACATAACTCTGAATGCAGCACATAATTCTGATCTCTGCAGTCAGCATATCAGATGCAAGCAGTGAGGTGGCAAGAACCACCATTGCTTTTCAGGGTAAGTCATCATACCTGTCATCCATGTAAAATTGAATCCGTTACAAGGTCTATTCCATGTCTGCATAAACAACCAACCTCTGCTATTCATAAAACACTAAAGTTAAATAAAAAGACATCTTTCTTTTTTAGCTACATAATATTATATAATGTGTACTTCACAGATTACAAAGTGCTATTTATCTTCTGATAGAGAAGTAAGACTAAGGTGAGTGGGGGGCCTGTGTTACAATGAAAGGCGACGAGTTCACAACAAGAAGTGGGGCTCTGAAGGAATGGCTCATGACATACCATAAATAAACATTATGGTTCAGCAAAATAAGCCAGTGCCAGTGGCTACAAAGAGCATGCTCACATTTGGTGCTGAACAGTCAGTAGGCCATGGACTCTACTCCTACTCCAGGTGACTGCATTACTTGTCATACTGCCAACACTGCAGTGCAGCACTGCAGGGATTCTATACTCCTGAGTGTGCCATCCCTCAGATGACATGTTTAATACAGGGCCATCTGCTTCAGTTGATGGTAGCTCAGGTGGATATAAAAGATTCCATGGTGTCTATCAAAAACCTTGGGGTCCTTTATTTATATACAAAAATAACTAATTACAAAATATTCATATATTTAGAAATATTTTATATATGTACAAATATATAAATATACAAATTTGTTTACACATATTTATAATTTCCTTTATAATCATGCTAAATTTTCATCCTTATTAGACCCCTGCTCCTTTTTCCATAACCATCTGATTTTACTTATTGTTGCTAAAATCCATTTACCATTAAACATAATTTCATTTATTCTTTTATTCCATATAACCAATATTACATAACTTTGTATCTATTCTTTTAATATATTCTTTACTTCTTTTCTTATAATATCCACATTTAATCATGTCCATATTTATTTTATCCACTTATCTTCAAAAAAAACTTCTTTACATAGTTTTCCCAATACAATTTTTACTCTTTTACATTTCAGAAACACATATTCTGTAGTTTCATCTTGACAATGTAAACATATTCTATCACTTTTCTTTTTACATGGCATGTTTCCTTTTACTGACAATTTATTTGTTGCCATTCTCCAAAAAAAAAATCAGGATATCCTACTTTGTGATTACACCAATTGTTTCTTATTTTATAGCTTTCATTTTTTATCTGTTAGATTTTCCCATGGTTTTACACAGTAATGTTTTATCATTACATTCTTATACCATACTTTCCTATCCACTTCTATATCAACTATTTTTATTTTTCACAACCATATTTTTCTCGGTAACATTTATTTCTTCATTTATACACTCTCTCTTTTACCATACCCCAAAATTTATCATATGTATATTTATACAGTTTATTTATCGCTCATCTTTTTTCATTTATCTACTTTAACACTTTCTTGACATTTACTTAGTTGCCTGCAACAGCAAAAGCCATGGTATGCAGAGAGCTGACACAGCATTAAAAAGATCTCATTGTTGAAAGGTATCACTCAGGAGAAGGGTACAAACAAAATGTCCACAGCACTGGATATAACATGGAAAACAGTGAAGACAGTCATCAAAAGTGGAGAAAATATGGAACAACAGTGACGTTGCAAAGAACTGGACGTCCCTCCAAAATTGATGAAAAGACCAGACAAAAACTGGTCAGGGAGGCTGCCAAGAGACATACAGCAGCACTGAAGGAGCTGTAGGAATTTCTGGCAAGTACTGGTTGTGTACCACATGTGACAACAATCTCCCATATTCTCCATATGTCTGGACTATGGGGTAGGGTTGCAAGATAGAAGCCTTTTCTTACACAGAGGAACATCCAGTCCCAGCTAAAATTTGCAAAACAATACATCAAGTCTCCCAAAAGCATGTGGGAAAATGTGTTATGGTCTTATGAGACCAAGGCTGAACTTTTTGGACACAATTCCAAAAGGTATGTATGGTGCAAAAACAGTTTACATCACCAAGATAACACCATCCCCACAATGAAGCATTTCAGCGGGAACTGGGGCTTTAGTTAAGGTGGAGGGAATTATGAACGGTTCCAAATACCAGTCACTTTTGGCCTCAAACCTTCAGGCATCTACTAGAAAGCTGAAGATGAAGAGGAATTTCACCTTTCAACATGACAATGACCCCAAGCATACATCCAAATCAATCAAAGAATGGCTTCACCAGAAGAAAATTAAAGTTTTGGAATGGCTCAGCAAAGCTGGTCAAATCTGTGGGGTGACCTGAAAAGGCCTGTGCACAAGAGATGCCCTCGCAATCTGACAGTTTTGGTGCTCTTTTGCAAGGAAGAGTGGGCAAATATTGCCAAGTCAAGATGTGCCATGCTGATAGACTCCTACCCAAGAAGACTGAATGCTGTAATTAATCAAAAGCTACTTCAACAAAGTATTAGTTTAAGGGTGTGCACACTTATGCAACCAGCTTATTGTGCATTTTTTATATTTTTCCCCTAACAGATTTGCTTTTCAATTGAAATGTACAGGTTATAGGTCACATTAAAGGTGGGAAAAGTTTTGAAATGATTTATTGTGGTCTCATTTTTTTTTATATCACAAAAAACTGGCATTTTAACAGGGGTGTATACACTTTATATCCACTGTATTAAATGATCAGAAAACCTGGTGGAGGTCCTCACAAGTCCCAATGTGTCTGCTAGACTGATATACAACTACACGTTTCAGCTAGCACAGATCTCCACTATGCTATCAGGTCTAGATGGACTTGGTTGGCATGGTTTGTAAAGGATCTGAGTTGCAGGCGTCAAATGAGTCTTCTTGAATCCCAGGATTCATCTCCATAGAGGTGGGATCTCCAGAATTGTAATTAGAAGTCCCAATGACCATCTGCACGAAGGCATAGTGACCACCCAACAAAATAATTTAGTGTTTATAACTGTGTGGTGGGTACTTGTTTTAGAATTGTGTCAGACATAAAAACATGTTTATCTTAACAGCACATCTTAAAATGATCAAAGGAATGTTTGTTGTCTTTTTTCACCCATTAAACATCTTAAATCTGATGAAACTTCCCGTCAAAGTCGCAAGGCTTGTTGAACATTAAACAGGAGCAGCAGCAGTGCATGAAGGGCTGGTTGTTGTTTAGCATCACTTTTATGGTAGCATAACAAATTATTTTTATTTAATTCATACAATTGTGTACACTTTTACTTTAACAATTATTTAGCCAAAGGGTTTTAAAACGATGTATCAATGGATAGTAATGTGTTAATTAATGACATCATGAGGATATAAATGTGATTGGACTGAAGGTTTTTATTATTCTGATGAAGTTCCCATTGTGGTGGGACAAAAGCGCTCAATTTTTGGAATAAAGTCAGTTTGATTACCGATACTCCAGATGTATATTTTTATTTTATGGTTTCAGTTACTGGTATCTAAATACAGCTAACAATTACATGGGGAAGCTGTATAAATTTATAGCTGCATAGAAACTATGTACAAGTCAGTCCTTTCATAGCTCCACGTTTTATAGTCTGGATTTGGATAAAGTGTTTACAAAAGTGCACTGCAATTGTATGACTGAATTTAATTCATATTTCTACAGTGCATGTTTTCCAGAAAATCAGCTAACTAATTTATGGAATCTGCTTTAGTCATGTAAATATGCTATTGCAATAATAGAGACTTCCTGTTAGGAAATACTAAGTTAATAACAGCTAAAACTCACTGCAGATTTCATAGATAAGATTTTCGAGTATTCCAGATTTAATAGTTTTTATCTTGTGTGTGTGAATGCATAGTTCTAAAGGAAATGCACTGTAAACAATATCAATTATATATTTTTAATATTACCTTCAAATCTATTTATTTAAAGTAAACATATGCCAAGTCTGCTTTTTTAAACTAATATGTTATACTCAAATCTGTCTAATAAGGGATCCGTATGACATTGTTCTGTATTTCAATACATTTATATGTTACTGGAACAAGATTTTTTTTTAGTATTGAATTTAATGTGGCAAATCAGTTTGGTTACTAGTTTTGAGAATATATTAGTAGTAAGATCTTTATAAATTGCCAATAGGAAGTAAAATGTTCCATCTTTATAGTTTTAGTTTAACTATATTTAAGGAAGGATAAATATTTCAGTAATCAGGTTGAAGCTTTCTTTTTTTAAACAAAATATTATCTTGGAATTTGGTATATATTTATCATAAGACTCTAATATGTATAGTCTTGCAACTGGAATGTACCTTATTTTGTTATTTTTCTTACATTAATAATATATAATTTCATATTAAAATATATAATGATAGAATAATAATAGTGTTATACTATTTATTATTTTATATACATCCATTTTTTATCTTAAATAGGTAAAATGATACCAACAATTACATTACTGTATGGGTATTTCAGGTTAGAACAGACACATTGTTCTTAATGTGTATGGAATCTGTTATATTTTAATTGTTGCCTTTCATTTACTATATTTTTATAGTAGTAGATGAGTGCTTGAGCCTTAGTTGTAGATGGGTGGGAGTGTTTCGGTAGGTTTGTTATTCAAGCTAGTTTTAAACTCCATTAGGGCAAAGAGGTTAAATAGAAATTTCCATTTATTTTTGTAACGTATTTTGTCTTTTACTGGTGTCTATTATTAACAGTAAGGATATAGTTAATTTCAAAGTTGTTAGATATATATTCAATAATAAGCAGTTCAGGACATATAGAAGGGGTTCACTGACTTTATGAGGATACTATTTTTATTTTTGCTTACTTATAACACAAGTGTACATCCATTAATATTAACTGAATAATCATTGCAAGAGGGATAGTTTGAACAAATTTCTACAGATATTTAATTCTCAGGTTCTTTTTTTTTTTTTTTTTTTTTTTTTTTTTTTACAGGAAACACACTTGATACAAAAGGATACAGACAGACTTAATACAAAATATTGCTTTGTTTCATCTAGTTCCCAATATAAGCAGAAAAAGGGGGTAGCTATATTATGGAAGAACTTTGTGCCAATGGCTAAAATCCTAAGTACATATAATGATAAGAAGGGAATGTTTTGATCAGTAACTCTAGAAATCACAAGAAAATTGTATACTTTTTTAAATGTTTACTGGATCCCTGAAATAGCAGTAAAAGATGTTAAGCATCAATTAAAACAGATTACTCAAATTTCAGAAGGAAGTATTATTCTAGTAAGAGACTTTAATTGCATGCTAAAAAATAAAGATTCTGATTCTACTAATAAATGAAGAAAGCCTAGTTCAGCAAAAGCTTTAATAGAATTTACAGATTTGTTCAAGATTAAAGATATAAATGGATTTTCAGAGTCAGACTCAGTTTTTTTTACTCATTTCTCACAGACATGGATCACAATCCAGAATATCTAGAGTATATGTTTCTAATGATCCAAGTACTAGACCGTGTAAAGTTAAAGTAGTCTCTTGTTCAGTTTAAGATCACAATGACGTTAAATTTTATTAGTTTCCATGAAAAAGATACTTCCTTATATTACCAATATGAATACTTAAAAATGTATTTAATAAGTAAAACATACCTATAAATTGTAATACTTATAAAATGGAAAAGATTTTTCTAAATATATTGAAGATTAATTACATAGGGATAACGTTAACATTAAACCATAATAGCCTTTAATTACAACAGTACAAACTCTACAAAGAATCTTATCAATAAATGGAATAAAGTTTTTTTTTTTTTACTATAGAAGAAAGACTTTTCTTAATCAAAATTATTATTCTTCCCAAATTGTTTACAATTATTATCTCTTCTTCCCCTAAAGATAGCATAAAATAGTTTAATTACTTAATTCTGAGATTTCTTTGGTTTCCCAACAAACTCAGATTGGCTTTAAATCATCATCTTAGAGACTGCTCTTTGGGTAGTATTGGTTTGTCAGACTTATAAAGTATGTGTGTGTGTGTATATATATATATATATATATATATATATATATATATATATATATTTATCAGCATTAAAACTATATTTATTTTACTAAATAATAACTATAAGGCCAAGTGGAAAGAGATACAATAGAACATTTGGTTAAAATCTAATCATCTGATAAAGTCACATCATCATAAAATAGTAACAATTTTCATTGGCTACTAAAAGAATATTTCTCAGAAAGTCAAACCAAATCAATTAATTCTTCTTGTATCACTATGATATTGACCACTTTTAAAAGCTTTATAAGAATCCAGAATATAAAGCATGGATCTTCTTACTGTTTCCTATAGCTTATACTCAAAATAATATTACTACATTCAATATATCAACAATGATTACTCAATGAAAAAGTGATATATTGTTATCAACTGCTGGATAGTGGTAAATTACAATCTATACATTACATTATAAATAAATCTAAGTACAGAAATATGGCTAGACATTCAAACTTGTAGACAATCAGTTGAACACAACATTAACGTAATGCAACCAACAGTAAGAAACTCCATTCCTGAGTTTATTGCTTTTTAAATTATTTTAATGCAACAGAATATATGGGAAATGACTATCTAAAATAAAGTGATTAAAAATACAGCAACATACTACCGAGAAAGCTTATTTCAGATGTATTAACAGTTATCCAAGTGAAGATGATAAAAAAATAATGCTGATATTAAAACAAACCAATTAAAAAAAAACATCCAGGATGTTGGAGATTAAATAAAATGTTAAAGCTGATTGGCAGCATGTGTTTCTGTAGTTCACAACAACCACAGACAACCCTCTCCTCCTACCACAAAACATTAACATTTGCAAGAGATGCAATTACATATCTAAATTGAAGGCTAAGCTCTCTCCACCCAAGACTGGAACAAGCAGTCATGAGGCAAAGGTTAACACTTGCACCACACATCCAGCCTCACACAGACATACTAAACCAGCACTGGCAAAAAATACACATAAATACACAAAATCATACTCGGAGGCTCTAAATAAAAACCTGCAAAAGCAGACATCCAAACAACCTGCACCTCCCGTCACAAACCAGACAACACATAAAACACAAAATCAGTGTGCCGCACAATCACAGCCCTTAAGGTGAAATAACATAACTAACACACTAGTAATAGGCGACTCTATAGTCAGGCACACTGACGTCCCACTCACTAGGCTGGACAAGGAGAAGGTTACTGTTAGCTGCCTGTCAGGAGCCAGAATCCGCCACATAACACAAGCACTCAGGTCACTCCAGAACAAGTACAAATATGACTCTGTCATTGTTCATGTTGGTGTGAATGACCTGAGATGTACCTCCCTGGACTACATGAAAAGAGACATGGAAGAGCTCTCTGATCATGTAGCCCAGGCGAATATGTCCCTGACCCTGAGTAGCATCCTGCCCTCACCAAGAATGATACCGCAGTATAAAGAAAAAATAATCAATTTCAACAATTTGCTAAGCTTCAGGTGTCATTCAAAGGGGATCCAGTGTTTGTCAGCCTGGGATGACATGCTCGACAGGCCTCATTGCTTCGCAAGAGATGGATTGCACCTGTCACCCCTAGGCTTTCCCCATAGTGCCTTTTTTTAAGCAAGGCTCAAAAGTCAAACCCACCTCCGTAAACAGCACAAATAAAACAATGAGGGTTATGCTATCAATGCCAGGAGTTTAAATCTCAAAATGCATGCACTTGAAGCACTCCTCAGTATGGAGAACGTTGACATCTATGCAGTAAATGAAACCTGGTTCAAGGCTCCAGAGAGCACCCCAGCACTACCGGGCTACAACTCATACCACACATTTCGGCCACAGAACATGGACCGAAACACAAAAGGAGGGAGTGTATCCATATTCATCAAGGACACCTACACCTCCAGGTTAGTGGCGCAGCATGATACCTCCGAGATCATACACATGCAACTAACATCAGGCAAATCTGCAATGCAAATTGTGGCCTGCTACAGATCACCCCCCATGACCCAGGACCACCACTCCGCCTTTCTGGAGACAATGGAAAACATGAAGGTCCTACCGAACACCCTGATATTGGGCGATTTCAATTACCCTACCGTTAACTGGGAAAACTACTCAAGGACAAACTCCCAGGTCCAGCGCTTCCTGGAATTTATCAACTCAAATGCCCTGGATCAGCTGGTAAACTCCCCTACCAGAGGTGAAAACATATTGGACCTGGTCATCACCAACATGGCCTACAGGTGTTCCACACCAGAGGTCAACCCATCATTGGTTAGATCAGACCATAAACTAATCACTCTGGATGTCCACACCCACAAACCTTTTCTAAAGCAAACTTCACCTTACTTAAGACAGAGGTGGTAAGTTTCATAGCCCCCACGCTAAAGGATAACGCTGCCCAAGATGCAGAAACCTTTACAAATGCACTCTATGAGCACCTATAAGGATGCATGGATCGTGCCATCCCTAGCAAAACCAAGACTCACTTCCCTAAGAGAAGGAACCCAGTCTGGTGGACCTTTGCCATAAACAGGCTATACAATAGAAGGAGGAAACTAGTTAAAAAAAAAGCAAATCCCAAGAAGGAAAGACAACCCTGATCAGTATCAGAAAGAGTTATGGTCCCTCACAAAATCCTCCAAGGCTAACTTCGAAAGAAAAATAGCCAAGGATTCGAAAGATAACCAGAAAGCCTTCTTTAGCTATGTCAAGAATCTAAGTGGCAACTCACAGATATGCTCTGAGCTAGTGCAAAATAACACAAAATGTACTGAACCCACTGATATTGCCAATATCCTGGTAGATAGATTCAGTGCAAACTTCACCCCCCCACCCCTAAAAGGGCCCACAACAATACCGGAAAAGACTAGTGTCCCAGAAATCACAGACGCACAGGTGAAAACAGCCCTTTCAAAAGCCAAAAGCACAGCGTCAATGGGGCTAGATGGTGTCCCAGGCTGCGTCTTGCACGAACTACAGAATGAACTAACCCCCCACCTAAACACATTGTTCAACCTCAGCCTCTCCACAGGCTATGTGCCATTTGAATGGCGCACAGCAATGGTTATTCCGCTCCACAAAGGAGGGGCCACAACTGACCCTGGTAACTATTGCCCCATAAGCCTGACTTGCCTGGTCTGCAAGGCTGTGGAGCACATCATCATGGAACTCATTAACAAAGACATTGGGAACCTCCAAACACTTGACCCGACCCAGTTCGGCTTTGATCATGCCTACTAAACCTGGCTGACTTGTTCGAGACAGTCACCAAGGCCATAGATGAGGGGAAGGTAGTTCACAAAGCCTACCTTGACCTCAACGAGGCTTTTGACACCATTCCCCACTCGAGAATTATAGAAAAACTCGCCAGCCTGAACATAAACCCCTACGTCACAAGATGGGTTGCCAACTGGCTTAGACAGAACTCACACGGTAAGAATAGTGGGCTCCAAGTCCAACTCTAAACCAGTCAAAAGTGGTGTCCCACAAGGCTCAGTCCTGGGACCCCTACTGTTTGGCATATACTTCTCTGAAGTACAGGCAAACACAGGAGGACTATGGCTAACCAAGTTTGTCGATGACTGCAAACTGGAGCCATAATTGACTCACCGGCTGACAGACATTCTCCAAAAGGGCCTTACTGAGACGGACACCTGGTGTCACAGTCATGGTCTCAAGCTAAATGCCAAAAAAATGCATAGTCATCCCGTTTGGGAAAAACAAAACACCCATGAATTACAACATAGGTGGCAGCCCCCTTAATACAGAAGAGGTAATAAGAGATCTGGGGACCCAGATAGATAGTAATCTCTTCTTTGACAATCATATTTCCAAAGTAGTTAGGAAATCCTTCTATGTAGCCCATCTGATTACTAAAGGGTTCGCATCTAGAAATAAATAGGTTATAGTGCCCCTCTACTCGTCACTCATCAGACCCATCATAGAGTACAATGCCCCGTTTGGGATGTACCTCACAAGACACTTCCAACAGCTGGAAGGACCATAAAACTACCTCACCAAGAAGATTACTGGTCTCAAACATATGTCCTATGCAGCCCGACTGGAAAAACTCCAGCAGTACTCAGTGGCATATCGCTTACTCAGAGGTGATCTCTGCCTGACGTACAAAGCCATGTCCAACTCAGAATTGATGGACATGCTCCACCTAAAGAAATCCAAGTCATTGCGAGCCACTCACTCTAGTGAGCTAAACCTTGCCACAACAATAAATAGAACATGCTGGAGGGGATAGATTCCCATCACAGAGACTCCCCATGCTTTGGAACAAAATTCCTAACTACATTAGGCAGAGCCCCTCACTAACACTCCAAGAGAAACCTTGACAAGTGGATGGGTAACAGAAAATACACCCCTGGGATCACTTCATTGGCTCTTCTTGACAGAGGCTCAGTTAATTAATCAATGGAGCAGCGAAAGCTGACACACTCTGGCTAGGCTTATAAATGCCCTCGGGCAGATAGCCTAGTACCTACCTATGAACAAACCATTTTGGGATAATATAAATTTTCTTTTAAGGACTGTATTTAATGATAAATTTATTTTAACTAATTTTTAATTTTATTTAATATACTTATTCCTGCTTGTGTTACAAGAATAAAACACCCCTTTTATGGAGCATCTTAACAATAGCAAGAAAAGTCATTACCAATAACCAAAAGAATGAAGCCATCCAACTATGAAAGAATTCACAAACATTGCATCTGAGGTATGTTAATTTGAACTTATTACAATCAAGACAAGAACAACCAGCATTACCTCTTCCTACAATACTTGGCTAAAATTTAAAGAACTGCTAGATATAGTTTTTAATTCCTAAATAATGTCAGTATTCAATCTCTTTTAGAACTCTTGTTGTACAGTACACACCTTTGTAAATAGTTGTTTTTGTCTTTAACATTTCTTCTATATTGTTTTTTTTTTCTAGTTATGTAGCATTTCATATTTACACATACATTATATATTGTTACATTTTACATTTTTGTTTTCAAATTAAAATTATTAAAAATAATTGAGGAAAAAAGAGATTCAAATAAGGTCACCCCTAAACTGCCTACAGAAGATGGAAAATTGCTTTGGCCTTGTGATGACTGGGGAGAGATGGGCAAAGGCTGCCAGCCTAGTCAAATAGAATTTGATATATAATTCTGGCATTTGTAAACAAATGTAAAATACACTGCAAAATATGTGACAACATTGCACTCTACTGGCCCAGTGAAGCATGCTGTACCCTTTCATGTTAGAATTCGGCTCCAGGGTGGCAGGATGAAGATTTCATGCTCATTGTTTTAAGGTTAAAGTTTATGGCTAGAATTTAGATGTGGAAGGTGCCTTATTGCTCTGGTTTCTGCTAGGAAGCTAATATTTATGACTAGAATTTAGATGTGGAAGGTGCCTTATTGCTCTGGTTTCTTCTAGCATATACATGTGAAATGTCTTGTATTGCAAGTTTCTGAAGAGGTGTTAGATTGCTAAATAATGCAGTTTGTGGCCTGAGAACTCAGACCAGGTATTAAGCTGATGCAATACGAATACTGGGAAAACCGAAGTGTCAAAAATGATGTAATTTTGGGAGGGCCTTAGCGACATGTTTGTTGGTAATGTTTAAATACTATTTCTCACAACAGACTAGGCAGCATTTTGATCTTGGATATCTAACTTATCAGCACTCTGCCATGTGCTCACATGTAAGTTTTAGCACTGTGATTTCTTGTAGGAATAGTTAAAGCTAGTAAAGATTAATTAGGTATTCTTCTTTGAAATCAGACCAATCCTACTGTATTATTTTAAGTTTCTGTGTGATCTCTGAACTCTTAGATATCTCTGTGCTGTAGTAGTTTTGTCTTGTGTTTTAATTATTTATTATTAAATATTTTTAAAACCTTCTACCTGTGGCTGATTTGTGTAGAGATAAGCTCTAGAGTACATTGCATATTTAGAGAGGTTATTGTAATAGGCCACTCTAAAGTAAACCTTGACTGTTAGTCATACTACCATTGAATATTAATATTGCACAGTAATAACTGGACCCCCTTTTAAGGGCCTTTTAGTAGTTGATATTATTAACTAGGTGGTGGCAGTAATTACTACAGTATAGTCTGGGTAAAGGGGCACAGCTGGAAAATCTGTGCCAGCCTTTCCCAGAAGTGTCCGTGAAGTTGTATAAATACTTATCTCAAAGTGTGTGTGTGTTGTGTCAGCTACTTGGCAGGGACATGAAACACTAGTTGGACAGAGTGGGTACTGGAGGTTTTAGATTGCCCAGTTAGGCTGAGACCTGGACCCTTTAGCTCTGCCAGTGGGGAGTCTTATTGGGGACATGTTGAGCAAAGAAGCAACCAGCCCCAGATGGACTGTGATCGCTGTGTGCACTTAAGGGAAATTGTACTTTACTGTGTGTATTAGTTATCCTTTCCTCTTCTAGGAGACGTCCTCCCTGGTGTTAGTGGTGAGGATTGAGGCTCCTTGATTGCTGGGCCAGGGCATGGTCATCACAGGCCTCATCAATCTAGCCTCAAAATGGACACCTGATAATCTTCATCTCTTCCTGGTAAAGAAACTCTGAACTCTCTCAAGTCTGGAAATATATGATCTAGAATAAACATAAAACACTGATCCATATTCCATACCAGATCTAAACTGGAACCATGACAGCCTCATGCCTAGAGTTGATGGCCCTTAACAGAGTCCTAGTAAGAGTTTATGTATTTTTTCATTTATTTACCTGCCCCTGATGCTTCAGTTTAATATTCAGTATGATCCCTAGATCATCATAATACAAACTGTTTTAATGACAGAACAATCTAAACTATATGAATACATGTGATTATTTTTTCCTATATGCATCAGCTTACTTTTTGTCTCATCATAACATTAAGCTGAGCCCATTCAAAAACAGTACCTAAATAGTGCTGAAATAGAAGATGGTCATTCACAGAAGCAACTACCCCTGCCACATTTAGATCATCTGCAAACTTTCAAACTGAGGATATCAGACATAAGATATGGAAAATGAAATGGCCCAACACTGCGTCCTGAGGAAGTCTCATAAATATATCTAGATCACTTGATACAATCCTCTGAATGGCCACATTGGCTAATCTGTTATGTAGCAGATTCATATCCCACCCAATGACAACTATGTTAAGTCTCCAATCTTGTACGGTCTTTATAATACAATGATGGGGTACCGAGTGAAAGACCCTTGATAGATCCAGAAAGATCACATTAACTGCCAAGTCCAAATCCACAGCACCCACTACTTCCATATAAGAACTAAAAAGTAAATTAGTTGCAGATCATCTTCTTGATGCAAATACATGTAAATGAACACCAAAATACGTATGGTCAGGCATGTTTTGCATAACTGTTAATAAAACCCTCTCAAAACATTTACCAATGAGACTAATTCTACTTACTGGTCTATAATTTTCAATACCCATCTCATCTGTCACTTTGTTTATTGAAATAATAAAAGTTCAACTTCCAAGATTGTTGCACATTGAATAACAGCTTAATTTCAACTCTCCCAGTGTGAAAACAGAAACTCAGAAGACAGAGCCAGTAATCTCAAAATTTGGGGTAAATTTCAATAACTGGCAAGTAAGTGCATTGCCTGGATGCCAGCACAAAAGAAATTCAGAGAACCTGAAAGAACATCAATAAAAAAAGGTGAGAAAAGGAAGCGGACTGGAATTCTGCAGCTGTTTAGCAAAAAGCAGTGTAAGCTCCAGCTTTGGTGCAAGACAAGAATTCCACTAACATAGAGGGAAACAAAAAAGTCAAATGTACCCAGAGCTGATTAAAATAAATGAAACACTGAAGGAGTATATCTAGAGCTCGATCCAGTGCTAGACCAAGGCAGTCACCTAGGGCCTACTGGCTGGGAGGGGGCATGCTTGCCCAGGGACTGTCACATTTACTTTTGAAGTACAAAAAATTATGTTTTTGTGTTTTTCAAGGCATTCTTCTTTAAGAACACCTTCTGCATCTAGTCGCATGCATCTGTATGTACGACATAGCACAGACCCCCTGTTCTTCCTTTCCATGGGTACAAAATTTAAATGCAAGAAGTCCACTCTTGTGCTGCTGCTTCCGTGATGAACCCAAACTCACTCCTGAATGGATTCTTCTTCTTCTTCTATAGCAAGTAAAGTTTTGTGCCCCATGTATTGATAGCAGGTAGTAAGTTTAGACTTAAACACTGTACATTATAGGTTCATAGGTAGATACTAGGCTATCTGCCCTAGGGCATTTATAAGCCTAGCTAGAGTGTTTTTGGCTTCCACCTCCCTATTAGATTAGCCTACTGTGCCTCTGTAAAGTAGGTCACAGAAGGTACCCTTTAAGATTAGTTTACTGTGCCTCTGTCTAGCAGGGACACAGAAGAGATCCCAGAGGTGAATTTGCAATTTCCCATCCACATGTCCAGACTTTGCTTGAAGAGGGTCAGCGAGGGGCTATGTCTAACATGAATTGGGATTCTATTCCAGAGTGAGGGGAGCCCCTGGGAAATGAATCTGTCCCTCCAGCATGTCCTATTTATTTTTGTGCTGAGGTTTAAGTCCCTGGAGCGTGTAGCTCTAAGGGACTTGGATTTTTTGAGGTGGAGCATGTCCATTAATTATGGGTTTGACATGGCTTTGTATGTCAGGCATAGATTACCTCTGAGTAGGCAGTAAGCAAATGAGTAGAGCTGGAATTTCTTTAGTCGAGCTGCATAGGACGTGTGTGCAGCCCATGATCCTCTTGGTGAGGTACTTTTGGGGTCTCTCCAGTTGCTGCAGGTGTCGGGTAAGGTACATCCAAAAAAGGGCATTGTATTCAATTATGGGCCTGATGAGTGACGAGTAGAAGGGCACAATGACCTCTCTTGATCTAGATGCGAACCCTTTCGTGATAAGGTGGGATATACAGAAGGTCTTTCTAACCACTTTGGCAACGTGATTATCAAAGGAGAGATTACTATCTACGCTGGTCCCCAAATCTCTAATTACTTCTTCCGTACTTAATGGATTACCACCTATGTGGTAATTTGTGGGCATCTTGTTTTTCCCAAAGGGGATGACTATGCACTTTTTAGCATTTAGCTTGAGGCTGTGGTTCTGGCACCAAGCATCCGTCTCTGTGAGACCTCTTTGGAGGATGCTTGTGACGGCTGGAGATTCGATTATGGCCCCCAGTTTGCAGTCATCTGTGAACTTTGTCAGCCATAATCCCCCCGTGTTAGCCTGAACCTCAGAGAAGTATATACCGAACAAGAGAGGTCCCAGAACTGAGCCCTGTGGGACGCCACTTGTAACTGGTTTGGATTCAGACATGGCACCTGCGATTCTGACCATGTGGTTTCTATCCCTGAGCCAGTTTGCAACCCATCTTGTGATATAGGGGTTGATATTTAAGCTGGTAAGCTTATTTATGATGCCCAAGTGAGGTACTGTGTTGAAGACTTTTGCGAGGTCCAGGTAGGCTGTGTGGACTACCTTGCCCTCATCTATGGCTTTGGTAACTGTTTCAAAGAAAGCAACTAGGTTTAAGAGGCAAGATCTGCCCTTAACAAAGCCGAATTGGGTAGGGTCCAGTGTCTGGAGGCTCCCAATGTCTTTGTTTATGAGTTCCATGATAATACGCTCCATAGCTTTACAGACCAGACTAGTCAGGCTTATGGGGCGATAGTTCCCAGGGTCCGTTGTGGCACCACCTTTGTGGAGTGGGACCACTGTAGCTGCACGCCATTCTTTGGTTACATATCCTGCAGTAAGGCTAAGTTTGAACAGTGACTTAATGTGAGGGTTAAGTTTTTCTTGGAGCTCATGTAAGACACAGCCTGGGACACCGTCCGGTCCCATAGATGCTGTGTTTTTTGCTTTGGAGAGGGCAGCTTTCACCTGTGCATCTGTGATGTCAGGGAGGTTACATTCAGTTGGGATAGGCATTTGCTCCTTTGGGGGGGAAGGGGGGGAGAAGTTTGCGCTAAATCTGTCTGCTAGGATGTTGGCTATGTCTGTAGGTTCGGTATATTTTGTACCGTTATGCAAAAATTCAGAGCATATATGGGAGTTTCCACCCATATTCCTGACATAACTAAAGAAGGCCTTGTGGTTATCTTTAGTGTCTAGGGCAATTTTTCTTTCAAAACTGTCTTTTGATGATTTTATGATGGATCAAAGTTTCTTGCTAATACTGATCAGAGATGCCTTTCCTTTTTGGGATTTTGCTCTGTCATGTAGTAGCTTCCTCCTTTTGTTGTATAGCTTATTTATGGCCGGGGTCCACCAGACAGGTCTCCTGTTTTTGGAGGAGTGAGTCTTGGTTTTATTTGTGATAGTACGATCCATGCATTCCTGCAGGTGCTCATAGAATACATTTGTAAAGGATTCTGCAGATTGGGCTGTATTATCCTCTGGCCCGGGGGCTTTGAAGGATTCCACCTCAGTCTTGAGAAGTGCAAAGTTGGCTTTTGAGAAATTCTTTACCATGATTTCCTTGGCTGGGGGTGGGGACGGGATATGGACGTCCAGGGAAATTTGTTTATGGTCTGATCTTACCAATGAGAGGTTTACCTCTGGTGTGGAACATAGAGTCCCCATGTTGGTGATGACCAGGTCCAATATGTTGTTCCCTCTTGTGAGAGTGGTGACCAGTTGTTCCATCGTGTTAGAGTTTATAAATTCAAGGAACCATTGGGCGAGGGGGTTTGGGCTTGAGTAGTTTTCCCAGTCAATGTTTGGGTAGTTGAAGTCACTCAATAACATAGTGTTTGGAGAGACCTTCATATTCTCCCGTGTTCTCAGGAATGCCAAGTGGGGTTCCTGTAATAGGGAGGGTGTTCTGTAGCAGGCTACAAACTGAAAGGCAGTTTTGCCCGTTGTTAGTTGCACATGGATGGTTTCTGATGCTTCCTGCAGTGCCACTAACCTGGAGGTGTAGGTATCTTTGATGAATATAGATACTCCCCCTCCTTTTGTGCTTCAGTCCGTGTTTGGGGGCCGAAACGCATGGTATGAGTTATAACCTGGTAGTGCTGGGGTGCTCTCAGGAGCCTTGAACCAGGTTTCTGTTACTGCACAAACATCGATTTTCTCCATACTGAGGAGAGCCTCGAGTGCATGCATCTTGAGGTTTAGACTTCTGGCATGGAGTAGCATTACCTTTAGTTTTTTTATCCTTGGGTTGTCTATGGAGGTGGGTTTGTCCTTTGAGCCTTGCCTAAAAAAGGCACTATGGGGGTGGCAAGAGCCTTGGCAAGTATACGAAAGCCTAAGGGTGACAGGTGCAAGCCGTCCCTAGCGAAGCAACGTGGCTTGTCGAGCATGTCATCCCAGGCTGACAGACACTGGATCCCCTTTGAATGACACCAATACTTTAGCCAATTGTTGAAACTGATCATTTTGTCTTTATACTGTGGCATCATTCTTGGTGAGGGCAAGATGCTACTCAAGGTCAGGGTCATACCAGCCTAGGCTACATGATCAGAGAGCTCCTCTATGTCTCTTTTCATGTAGTCCAGGGAGGTACGTCTCAGGTCATTCACACCAGCATGGACAATGACGGAGTCATACTTGTACTTGCTTTGGAGTGACCTGAGTGCTTGTGTTATGTGGAGGATCCTGGCACCCGACAGGCAGCTTACAGTGACCTTCTCCTTGTTCAGTCTGGTGAGCGGGACGTCAGTGTGCCGGACAATAGAGTCCCCTATAACAAGTGTATTTGGTGTGTTGTTTGACTTAAGGGCTGTGACTGTGAGGCACACTGATTTTGTGAGATATGTGATTCATGGGTATTGTTGAGGGGTGGCTGTTGCTTGGATATCTACTTAGGAGATCTTTTCTGTTTAGGCAGATTTTTATTTAGCGCCTCAGAGTATGTTTTTGTGTGTTTATGTGTTGGGTATGCAAATGCAATAGGTCTGTGTGAGACTGGATTTGTGGTGCGGGTGGTTACCTTTTCCTCCTGACTCACTGTGCCAGTCTTGGGTTGAGAGAGCTCTGCTTCCAGTTTGGCTGTGTAACTGCATCTCTCACATGTATTATAGTTTGTTGGAAGGAGGAGAGGGTTGTCTGTGCACATAAGGCAGTTGTAACATTGCCTCAAAATTCCCAGATTCACCAGCTGGACTGGAGAGTAACCCTGAAACTGACCCTTGGACATACCAGATTAGTATAGGGAACTGTTTTTTTTACTGATCAGATTAGGGAAGGGAACTGATTTTTCACTTGATCAGGAAGGACCAATCGGGAGCCTAATATTTATGAGAAGTCAAGGAGGGTGTAGTGCTTTAGTTAGTTAGTGTTGCCTTATAAGAGCTGAGCAAGTGCAGGGCTTTAGAAAGAGAATAGAATGATTACTTTGAGAGTTTGAACAGTTCTAAGGGAAAAAAGTGAAGGACAGACTTTGTGGAGCCTGGAATAGTTTAAACCTGTTTAGGCAGTGCTGCCCGATATTGCTCAGTACGCAAAAAGAGAGTTGTAGGGTTTTAAGAGAGAGAGATCAAGGAGTTTAGAATTGACCCAAAATGGCCAATAAAACTATAGCTTCTAGGCAGTAACCACTCCTCCAGGGACAGGCAGGCTGTTCAGTGTTAACCACTGCCACTGGTGAACACAGAGACTTCCCTTTAGCCCAAGCAAGCACTGGCCTTCTAGAAACTTCCAAACAATTCAGAACAGCAAATCTGTAATTGAACTTTCTTAACTTTCAGAAAGTGGGAAAAAAGCAAGATTTTTTTTTTCTTTTTTGTTGTAGTTTAAAGGTAGCAGAGATACACAAGCAGCAAAATATTCACAACAGTGCAATAAATGACCCCACACTTGAGTACTAGGCCAAAATCAGGTAAAATACAGTTTTTAGAGAAAAAAACGATTTTAAATTAAGTGCAACACAGGAAATGCAGTAAACAGGCTCTAGATGTGTTTCAAGTACTGTTACTGTTACAGATATAAACTTTAGCAAGCCAGAAAATGCCAAAAAATAGGCGTCAAAGCAGTAAAACTTAACAAAAAATCAATAGAAAATACTTAAAATCACAAAAGTGGCTCCTTTTCTTCTCTCAGCGTTTTCTCCCCTTGGTAGGTGCTTCAGCAACAACTAGCAAGCCTGGAAAGACGCCAAAACCACGAGGCAGACGGGTTTTAATTGAGAGAGATCAAGGAGTTTAGAACTGACCCAAAATGGCCAATAAAACTACAGCTTCTAGGCAGTAACCACTCCTCCAGGGACAGGCCGGCTGTTCAGTGTTAACCACTGCCACTGGTGAACACAGAGACTTCCCTTTAGCCCAAGCAAGCACTGGCCTTCTAGAAACTTCCAAACAGTTCAGAACAGCAAAATCTGTAACTGAACTTTCAGAAAGTGGGGAAAAAAGCAAGATTTTTTTGTTTTTTTGTTTCTTTTTTGTTGTAGTTTAAAGGTAGCAGAGATACACAAGCAGCAAAATATTCACAACAGTGCAATAAATGACTCCACACGAGTGCTAGGCCAAAATCAGGTAAAATGCAGTTTTTAGAGAAAAAAACAATTGTAAATTAAGTGCAACACAGGAAATGCAGTAAACAGGCTCTAGATGTGTTCCAAGTACTGTTACTGTTACAGATATAAACTTTAGCATGCCGGAAAATGCCAAAAAGTAGGCGGCAAAGCAGTAAAACTTAAAAAATCAGAAGAAAATACTTAAAATCACAAAAGTGGCTCCTTTTCTTCTCTCAGCGTTTTCTCCCCTTGGTAGGTGCTTCATCAACAACTAGCAAGTACATGAAACAGGATCCTAATCTAACCCAACCACCAAGCTCTTAAAAAAAGAAAAAACGAGTTTCAAGGAGGTGAGTTTCAGGTGCATTTTCAAGGAGTTGATTGTCAAGTGCATTTTTTGAAGGAACTGACTGTGAAGTGCATAGCTCTTAACTCTCCCTGATTTTGACTCAAATATTAGCTTTGTCCATCTTAGTCCCTCCTAATGCACATGACTTTTGGAGAAAATGGGGTGAACCATACTTTATAAATAATGACAACAGTAAGATTTAGACTTCTTTTTCTTCAGAAGCTGCATATTAATTCACATTATCTTATTCCGTCAATATCTCAAGTTAATGGTGCTAATATAGTGTCCTTGACTGTCCCTGATTTGTGGATTTGTCCCCATTTCTGTTGAGATTTGTTCTTGATTGGTTGAAAGCTATGGTCAAGTGAATTTTTGAAGAAATTGAGTGTCAAGTGCCTTTTCCAAGGATTGTCAAGTGCATTTAAAAAGAGTTGTGAACTTCAAGGGAAGAGAGGTTTACTGCCTAGGTCTGTTTGCAATGTGCAACTGTTGTATCCCTATTGTGCTAAAGAATTTAAAAGCATTTCTAGTAGCACAAAATGAACCATACTTGCTTTCTGTGAGTTCTACTCCCACAGCTTGTAGATGTATTGCTGATACTGTGTTGTACTTTAAGCTTTAAAGGGGGTGGGGTGCTGCAGTCATAAGTATGTTCTCCTTTGGCTGACATGCCTAGTAACTGTTAACCTGTTCTGAATTTGCTATCCATTCCCTATTGCAATATTACCAGATTATCATTTTTTAAATGTAACTTAGGCAATTTATTCTTCAAGGGCAGCAAGCACTGAATTTGTAGATGAAACACTGAAATATAAAGTTGTTTGCTAGCAGCAACCTCTTCATTAGTTACAGATCACTTTAATATGGCATTATTCAGATGACTTTTACTTCTGCAGAGACCGTGCATATTGACTGATATTTGTGGATTGTAATGACAGAAATATGAGTAGACTTTTATGGTTGAAATGTTCTTAACTGGACTGTTTTGCCATTGTTGGTTCACACATTTCATTGCTTATTGGAAAAATTACAATTTAAAACACTCTAACCAGTGGTGCTGTATTACACATGGAATATAATTTAATACAATCATGAAGGTGAATCAAAGAAGACATGCCTGTATGCATGGTTGTAAAAATGTGTGCAAGGAGCCTATGATTTTAAATCAGCCCAAATGTAAACTATCTGCCAGTGTCCAGAAACATTTTCTTTAAATATGGATTTCAGTGCTGTTTCAATGAATGTGAGTTTCAAGAGCAGAGAAGTTTTAATGCTAAGTCTGTTTTCATTGGGACACTGTATTGCTTTGTTTAGCAAATGTCTATCAGTATTTTTGCTATAAAATTTGAAATAAAAGTTTTAAATTAAAAGCAAATAATCATTGTAGAAGCAAAGCTGAAAATAGTAAGCACACTGAGAGGTTTGAACAGTGTTTATGGTAATTGGGGAGAAGGGTTCCTATTAGATAAATGAACGATCAAAATGTCAAGTACAACATGCTCGACACACTTTGATAGATTGTTCATCTAATCAAACACTGAAAAAGATGAAAACCAGAGTTTCCGAAAAGTTTTAGTTGGCCATGGTGGTGTGTGTAACTTGATGTAAGGATGCTACACTGTCTGGAATGGCTAGGTAAGTGAATTCTGTACTTGTGTGTGTATGTTGCGATTACCAGGTAACTGCCTTTTCCCCAATGTAGAGCAATCTTGGAGTTGGTATATATAGTTGGGGGGGTGGGGGGCACACACCCCACATCGGGGGGGGGGGAGGCCCCCACTTTATTTTAAAAGTAGAAGAGTGTTTTTAGGTTTGAAAGTTGTTGAATGATGTGAGAATGTATGGGGTTATATGTATTAGTTTTGTGTGTGTGTGTTGCATGTTAGTGTAGGGAAGGTGTGGTACAAACAAAACTTTTCAGAGGTATGGTTTTCGTTATTTTAAGGGTTTGATTAGATGAACATTCGATCAAAGTGTGTCGAGTATGTTGTATTCGACATTTTGATAATTCGTTCATCTAATATAGACCCGATGATAGAGAGTCAAGTAATGGGACATTGGAATGGCTGCAGGCGGGGAGCTGCAATCCATTTCTCTGCCTAGGACCCCATTTCACCATGATCTGTCTGTGAGTATATTAACTCAAATAACAAAAGGCTGGAAAAAATGGAAGAAACTTTAAAATGATATTCAGATGAGCTGATAAAACTGCAAAAAATAAGAGGTTGAAATGAAGGAAAGGCTGGCAGCATAAGAGACTGCTCAAGAAGAGAAGTTTCAAAAAATAATAGAATTAGAGGACAGAGCATGTAGGGAAACCCTGAGATTTCTGCTGTACCAGAGAAGCTGGAAGGAACAGATGGTGTTACTTTTATGAAAGCACAAATAAGAAACTGGATTGGTATTCCACAACAGTTAACTGAAAAGGCACATTGTGTGTATGCTCCAAACCTGGCCATGAGAAAGCAACCTAGACCTTTAATAGCAATAGGAGCTGATTCTGACAAAAAGCTGTGGCAGGAGGACAAAGTACTAAAAGTGGGAAACAGTAGAATGTGGAAAATTATTACTAACTGTACACCATGCAGACGAGGAGTAAATGTATTCCACTAATCAAGGAATGTAGAGAAGCAGGTGAGAGATTCATGCTGATGCACCTAGCTATTTTCAGAATATTCTTTCCTGTTGGGATAAAATGATTTGTTGGAGAGCATGCTAATGAAGGAAATGCAAAAGTTTGTCCAACAAAAAGTGAGTTATGAAAAAAGGATTACATTGTCATTTACTTACTATATTCCACCTAAAACTGCTATAATGGAGCTTAAGAAAATTCTAAGAGAAATAATAAGCTTTTTCAGGGACTATTACTTATATGTTGGACTTGAATTTGATTTGCAGTAGTGAAGCTGTATCTGGGGGGCCCATAGGGGAAAATATAACAAAGGAGGGTAGATTTTGAAGAAATTTATGAAACTATTTGGCATGGAAGACATGAATTCAGTAATAGGAGTTCAGAGTAAATTTACATATTTCCCAGGATACAAAAACTGGGCTAGGCTAGACGGAACATATATTTCACGGGAACATTTGCATTTAATTAAAAGTTCTGATATGTATTCAATAACCATTTCAGATCACAGGCCAATAAAAACTAATATAAAAAATTAGGGTAATGAAATAAAAATGAGGCATTGGTGCTTTCCCACCTATTTGTTGAAAAGAGAGGAATTTAATGAATGGGTGGATGAAATTATTCAGGAGTTATAAGAGAAGATAAAAATTTCTTCTGAAAACATAGGCAGGGATTGTGACAAAATTAAAGTGGAGTTTACAAATAAGATGGAAATGAAAGAAAGAGATATGGTCAAGAAGTAACAAGAGTTATTTAGGGAAACTGACAAAGGTTAAATTATTGCAGAACAGGTGGATTCTCACAGAACAAGAGGAGGAGCAATTGCAGAAAGCTAAACAGAAAATAAGGGATTACCTTGATAATATGCATGAATTTAGAAAAAATTGCTGTTTTGTTTTTTGATAACTTTAGAGCACAAAAATGTTTAGCACAACAACTCAGGCAAAAGAAGGTAGAAAGTATCGCCAAGAAAGATAATGAGATCCTGAAGAGGTACTAAAAATATTTCAAAAATTTTATGAAAGTCTGTAAAAGCAGAGAAATATGGAAATAAAAAAGGTACAAATGGAAATGTTTAAAGAAAAATTAAATATGACAAGGTTAGATGTAGATGAGGCTCAATTAGTTTCAATTAGGATAGGAGGAGATGAGATAAAAATGATAATGTATAACCAATCCACAAGAAAGTCCCCAGGAATAGATAGTATTCCTGTCGAAGTTTGGAAGCCAGGCGGAAAAAAAACTGAAAGATCTAGAAAGTTTTGTTTAACAGTACTTTGGTGCTGGCTGTAATACTGAAAGAGGGTAAAGACCCAACAGATCCAGGTTCATACAGGACCATTTCAATCCTAAAACCATGATTATAAAGTGTTTATGTCTATAAAGGCTAAATGAATGTCAAAGGTGATACCAAAATTGATAGATATGGATCAATGTGGTTTTGTGGAGGGAAGGCAAACATTTGACAACATTAACAGATCACTGATGATCCACAGGGAAGTAGAATATAAGAAAATGCCACTTTTGCTAGTAGGTCTTGATGCAGAGAAAGCATTTGACAGAGTAAGCTAGGAGTTTATGAGCAGGGCATTTGTATTACCTGAGGTTGATATAAAGGATATTTGAGGGATTGGAGGCAAAAATTAAAGTGCAGGGACTACCCTTTGACAATTTCTGTTTGAGCAGAGGAACCAGGAAGGGGTGTCCTCTTCCCCCCTTGTTATTTGCATTATATTTACAACCACTGGAAAAAAAATAAAATAAGGGACTTAAAATTCAAGGATATAATCAGCATGGTAGTGAAGAAAAGCTGGGTCTATTTGCAGATGACATTTTATACCTGACAAAAACAGAAAATGACATTTCAGTGTTGTGGAACATTTTGAGACAGTTTCATATCTTTTCAGGATATGAAATCAATGAAGCTAAAACAGAGGCAACAGCTGTAAATTATGTACCCACACATGAATTGGTTCCATATCTCTCAGGTGTCCCTGATTTTGACTCAGAGTTTAGCTCTGTCCCACTTAAAGCTAGTGACTTTTGGAGGAAAGCTGGTGAATTACACTTAATAAATAATGGCAATAATTAATAGTTACAGACTTCTTTTATTTCAGAAAATGTATATTAATTCACATTCTCTTATTCTGTCAAAGTCTCAAGTTAATAGTGCTAATATTTTAAAAGTGTCTTTGAATGTCCCTGATTTTTTCTGGATTTGTCCCTGATTCTGTTTAAATATGTACCTGTTTGGTTGAGAGCTATAATTGGTTCAGCCACATCCATACTTATGGGGACATGAAAAAAATGAAGTAGTTAGGAGTATGGATTAAAAAGTATTCAGGTTTGGCAGCTAAGGATATGTGGGAGAGGACTAAACAAAAGATAATGCAAACTGAGAAACTGGAAGCTCTGTTTTATGGATATGAATAGAAAGATACAAGCAGTTAAAATGTTTTTAGTCCCTTTAGTTTTATATACACATCAGGCATGTTTTTATCAACCAGAGAAGTTGTGAATAGCAATTAATAAAGAGCTTAAGGATTTTACCTGGGAGAGGAAGATGGTAAGAGTCAAGTGGGATAAGATGATTCTTCCAATACAGCAAGCCAGTCCGGGATTACCCAATTTTAAGGGGGATTTCAGAGCTACACATTTCAGGCTCCTATACATAGCACAAGCAGAAAAATATAATTCAAGGTGGAAAGGGATGATGATAAAACAGGGAGGAAGCTCAAGAAACAAGGAGAGACTGGGATTTTGGATGCAGATCCTTAAGGAAAACAATAATTATAGAGAGTATTATATCCATAAATTAGCAGAAAGTATTTTAAGAAATAAGCCAACATGGGAATGAAGAAAGGAGATTCTGCTGATAGGGATGACTGCAGTTAGGGATATAGACAACACACACAAAGGGGTTGGAATTTATTGGAGAAAAATGGCAAAAGAACCACGGTACTGGGAACAAATAATTAGAGAAGGAACAGTAAAAGAATGGGAAGAAGCCAATAATTTATTTGGACTGCAGGCTAGAGATTGCCTTCCATATCAAGGATTGATGAGTACAGGCAATGAGAAAAAAATAGGGGGATCCTAAGAGAAAGACCAATGCTGGTAGAGTTTTAATAGAATCTAGAACAGAAGCTGATGTCAATAACTACTAGAACATATAAAATATTGAATGCTAACTATAAGAATGAATCAGAGGAGATTGGATAAGCAATTCAAAAAGAAACAAGGAAGTGATATATGCATGTCCCCCAAATATGAAACAAAGTCTAGATGATTTAGGATGTTTGCTAGGAAGTGTTTACATGGGTATTATATACCTCAAGTAGACTTCAAAGAAGTTTTCCTCAGGTATATAGCAAATGTTGGAGGTGTGATGGGGAAGAAAGAGGTAAATGAAAATATATTTTTTGGGAGTGTAATGAGTTGGCAGACTTTAAACATTCCCTGCAGACTACTCTATCAGAAATAACTGGGTGAGCAAATTAATATGACTAAGGAAATTATTTTTAGAGTTATGATCCAGAATCATTATTGCATAGATATAGTAAGGCCTGAGTCTAATTATGGTGGCAGCCAAAAAAGCAATTATGAGGAAATAGAAATGAAAGTCTAAACCAACTGTACTAGAAGTAGTGAATATAGTAAGAAAGAGAAAACAACTGGGAATGGGATCTTTATAAATGGGTAGAAGCAAATTACATAAGAAAAATATATAAATTAAAAAATGCTTTTTATTGAGTTGCTCTGAAAAGTAAAAAAAATAAGGAAGAGTGAAAACTTTACAAAACAAACACAGACAAGCTGATTTCAGAAAAAAATATTCTAGGTTATTTTTGGTGATTCCTAGTAGAAATTCTGGTACCTCATTAGCATTACAGAATAAAAAGCATACTAAAAAAATGGAAATTGTAGGAACAATGCATGCAGATGAGGAATGACGTTAAAAGGAAGGCAGGATTTGAATGAGCTATGTAATGTTTGACTGACAGTGACTGGATAGGTAAGTGATGTATAATGTTTGCAAATAAAATTATGCCAATATGGTTTGTCTTCATTTATATAAATGTAGGATTGTCTATTTCATTAGTGATAATTTAGTAAAGTATTTCTTGTTAAAAAAAAACAACAAACCAAAAAAAAAAACAAAGCTTCTTCACTAAGAAGGAACAAAACCAGACAGATATTTGAGGGACATGTAGAAGTAGAAAATTTTATATTGTCTTTTAATGATGATAAAGACTTGTACCTATCCCAACACCTAGTTTTTCTTTTCAACACTGTTCAATTATAAGCTAAACCGAGGAGGATTAGAAGACAGGTGGAAAACTGCATTCCTCCTTTCTAGTACAAATTTCTCTATTGCCACATCTACTTGCTCATAGAATTTACATTTCTCCAATGGAGAGATCCTTATCATCCTTTGAGTTCCAATTAGAATTAATCTATAGATTTATTGTCTGCAGTATAGTGCATTTTACAAGTGACTGTACTTGTCTGCTTCAGAAATCTAGCAGCACTACATTTCACAGCAGAATTATCAGAGCAACCAAGTGGGTAATATAAGATATTACTGATAGTATCCTCAGAAGTGGGTAATACAAGATAATATTGCTAACACTATCCTGAGAAGATATATCTATACAAGCTGCACTATAGCACAAAGCATTAATCCATTGTTAATTACAGGTTTCTTGAGTCAATGGTACAAGATTCAAACCTCCCCCCCCCTTTGCTCTATTTTTAAGTGACACAGGAATTGCTAAACACCCCTAGAGTCTACGGTT
The DNA here is from genome assembly GCF_019279795.1 of Protopterus annectens. Taxonomy (NCBI): domain Eukaryota; kingdom Metazoa; phylum Chordata; order Ceratodontiformes; family Protopteridae; genus Protopterus; species Protopterus annectens. The sequence continues at coordinate 106,601,864 of NC_056737.1, forward strand.
GGTACACAGCACTAATGCTCTTTGCACCACTGGCACAGGTTTCCATTTCCCTTGCTTCTTTTAAAGGGTTACGGTACAATGTAATGAGTGTCAGTGGTGTCTAGTGTTACCAGACATGTATTTTATATTTTCCATGTAGCAACACTGTTCCTCCATTCATTTTTCAGGTGACAAGAGTACATCTACAAGAGCATACCTGGTGTGTAATGTCCCCTTCCCCACTCATGTCTTTCATGATGCAAAACTGTTATAGTATTAACTTTTGGAGTCTCTTTAGTGTAATGAATACATTTCCTGGTGTCTAGTGTCAGCCCAATATTTCAGGATTTACTCATTATTTTACGGGAATTTGGAAACATGCCTGCAACCCAAGCACACAGAAAACAGCCCTCCCCTTCACCCAACTGCACTCACAGACACACTCATGTATTCATCTACCAACTCACAGGCACACTCATCTATTCACCTACCACCTCACACACCTTGGCTGTACCCCAAACCAACTCCCCTACTGTGACCACCCACGCAGACTCGCATTAACAATTTTACTCAAGACCAAACATTCCCTGCATGCACTCATACATATACAAGAACACACTCCCACCACTGCTTTGCTGAAGTACTTAACTGTAATGCCATCTCACATGCAGAAAGTAATGGGTAAATGTGAACTTTTCGCTAGGTTCATTAACACAGCCCACTGACCTTATGCAACCAAACGAGTCTCTGAACTGCTCGGCTGAATAAATGCCTTTACTGCAGGCATTTCCAGGGAAGAACAATGGATAGTTAGCATAGGCTGCTCCCCCAGAATGCCTTATTAACATTTGTGGTATGCTACAGAGACATCTCTTGGTAGGGCTTTCTGAACTTGAGTAGTAAAAAGGCTTACTGCTCCTGGTAATCTTTCTGAAACATCCCCATTTGTGAACGAAAAAAATGTAAAACGTTAATGCAAATAAATATGTAGCTAGATGGAATATGAAATGTTCTGGTAAGATCTTTTGATTGGAATTCAATCAGATTTGTTTTTCAAAATATGGAAGCAATTTATTATAAGGAAACGTTTTTGGAATGTATAAAAAAAACACATGTATTTGTATAAATCACCACTCATTTTCTAGAAAACTCTATGCTGAACAGATTTATGGTCACATTAAACCTTTTTTGTTTTACAGGATCTCCTAAAGTGGCCTAATCTCAGCTTGTTGAGCCACAAAATATCAAAGTCACCCAGAAGGATGAATGTTTAATGCAGTGTTTCAGTGCTATACAAATCAGGCAGAACAAAAATGAAAACACATTGCAGACAATGATCCACTCTGCAACAGGAATACTGTATTTCTGATGTTATAAAGTCCCTAAGCAGACCCCCTGAAGGGGCAAATTTGTCTCCCAACTCTCAACCTTTTATGCTACCACAATGTGGTATACTAGATTCTAACAAATTGCATATTAATTTCCTCATATATGTGTAACTTCAGACTGGTAGTATGGAGAAAACTGGCAAAGGAACCAAGGTACTAAGGCAGTAAAATAATTAGAGGGGGACAGATAAGATGGAGAGAGGCCAATAATTCATTTGGACTGCATGCTAGAGACTGCCTTCCCTATCAAGAATTTATAGAGCACAGGCAAAAATAAAGGAATAAGGGAATCCTAAGTGAAAGACCAGCACAGTTTTTAGTAGAATCAAGAATGGAAGCTGCCTTAAAAAAAAAAAAAAAAAGAAAAAAAAGAATAATTAGTTGGAGGCTGTTAGAAAGTATTTGGAAGACAGACTGGATAAGTAATTTAAAAGGAAACTGGAAGATAAATTTATGGCTCCCAAATATGCAACAAAGTCTAGAAGATGTAGGATATTTGCTTGAAAGTGTTTGCATAGATATTTTTATACACCAAGCAGACTCCAAATAATTTTTCTCAGGTAGATTGCAAATGGTGGAGGTGTGATGGGGAAGAAACAGGTATTTTGGAAAATATTCTTTGGGAATGTATTGAGCTGGCAGTCTTTAAAAAAATCCCTGCAGACTACTCTGTTAGAAACACTGGGTGAGCAAATTGGTGTAACTAAGGAATAATTTTTTTAGCTCCGATACAAAATCAGAACTGCCCAGACACTGGTGACTTTTTTTCTAGAGGTGCAAAGTGTTAGTGGATGTGGCTGGCTGATCCTATGCATACCAGTCAAAACAGAATGCTGTAGCGTTCCACACACGTGTGTGTTTAGTATAAAGTGTAGCAACTGCTTGATACAAATGCAGTAAGCAGTTTGCTAGAGTTAAGAAGTTGAAGAGAGTTTTTAATTATTTATTTTTTGCTCTTTAGAGTATGAAAGAAAAGAACATTAGGAAAAGAGCTTTTTTCCTGGAAGGGCAACAGACTGGGGGAAGGCATGTGTGCATTATTAGTTAGCTTACCTCTGGGAACTTCATTTGCAACATGAAGTAAGTAAACCACTCTACCTTTGCAGTGCATAAACAACCACACAAATAAATAAACAAATAAATCATCAGCTTTGCTAATGTACTTCATCCCTTCAAGGCATCTGCTGCAATGCTAACCAAGCAATAGGGAAGCAGACTGCAAAGATAGCAGATACTCATTACAGAATTATTCATAAAGATGATAGATAACATCCTGAAATGGCTTGCAAAATGACATTTACTATTATTATACAATGCTATTTTTTATTACTGATGTTTACTTCAAGGGATACTACTAACTGCTTCTGTAACAACATATCTACCTACCTCACAACATAACTTTTTCAGTTTCATTTTTAAATGACATTCAGTTTTCTCTAGGACCATTTTTCTAAGATGCTGCATTATTTCCAGGCATAAATCCAGGGATGATCATCAGTCCATTCCTGACAGAGAAACACAAAATCTCTGCTGTGGAATGGCTAAGCAGGCTGGATACTGCCCTGGAAGCCACAAGAGGACACATCTTTCTTTAGCCATCTTCTCTGTTATTACGGGATATAAATCATGTCAAGGATAGAACAGGACTACAAAGATGGACAGAATGGAGAAGTAAACAAATATCTCACTTTCTGAGTTTTCATCCATGAAATCAGGTGTAAATAAGCTTAAATAATACATAAAATTTCAGTCCACCCATGCCATGCCATTGAATGCTTCCATTTACTCCAGATGTCATGATTATGATATATAATGAATGTGTGCACCAGCATGGACTGCAACCTTTCAAGAATACCAGCCCCACTAAAACCGTAGCAGGGGTATCACTTGTGAGAGCAATAGATTCCCCTTCATAGGTTGATACTAGGCTATTGTCCCAGAGGCCCTTATAAGCCTAGCCAAGAATTTTGCCCATGTTCCCACAAAGTCTCAATCCCTGTCCTTCCCTGACATAACTTCACAAATAAAAAAATGGAGTATTCACAGGAGTGCCCTTACAAGTAAACTACTTGCTATTTTAGCAAAATTACATTTTACACCAGCTCCCTTCTCCCCTTACAAGTAATACTACTTTTTAAGTGAACTTCTATTTATAGTAGTTAGTTCCATAGTGATGCAGTACATTTGTTTAAATTCATAACTGCATAGAAGTCTACATTCTGGCAGTAAGGTCTTCAAGTTGCTCACTCCATGCCATAAGTTAAGACAGTAGCCAGCCAAATACATAATCCTCTCACTTCCTGTACTGGTTACTAAAGTTCATCACAAACCTTGATCATAAGTTAATTGGTGACATCAGTCCTTCAGTCTTTCTGGCCTGCTAATGTTCTAGTTGTTCAACTTTCAAAGGTTAGACAAAGGGAGTTTAATCAGTGGCTAAAAACAATACGTAATTATGACCGGCTGAAGTCTGATGGACAATACATTGAATTTCTAAGGACATGTACTAACTACATTCATTAGCATATCTCTTTAGCATGTCATTATTTCATTATCATTACTCTGGCATAATTCCAGACATTACAAACCACGATACTCGGACACCAACTAATCCACAAGAAATCCACTAGACCACTGAGTTCCTCTGTACAAAAAGACTTTATTCAGATAAAACACTTGTTTAAAAACGCTTATCGTCCGACAGAATCGTTGGACTTCTTCAGACAAAAGAAAAACATTTGATACCATTCAAATCACGTTTAAATAACCTCTTTCATGTCACCTGATTAACAAATGAAACATTTTAAAGTTACAAATACTTAAAATTATTTAAACTGTTAATATAAAACTTAATATTTTAAAACCAAACATACTGTGTTAGCAGCAACCAGTTAGATCATGCAAGCATAATAATTAGTTCTGATAAAAATTAATATAATGATAATAAACATATTTATCATTCATGATTAATTTGTATAAGAAAAACAATATAAAACCAATAAAAATATTATTATTGATAATAATGAAAAATCACCCATTCCTCCATTTCTAAAACTAGTAATAGGCAAAATTTTTATATTTGCATGATAATTAAAAAATATATATATATATTTATGTGGTTAGTCTATGCACTTCATCTTTCCAAACTTTTTAATTTCAATAAGCACATTATTGAACACTTTTCGTTTAATCCCAGGTCCATATTGGCATTTAATCTAATTTGCCACATTAATTCTATTTTTTCCAATATTAAATTAGATGGACCACCTCTGGTATCTTGATAAACATGATCTATCACTTTAAATTTGAATCTGTGATCAGGATATAGTAAAACATGCCTTGCTAAAGCATTTTCTTCCTTGTGTTGGGTTATGCTTCTAAGATGCTCATAAACCCTGTCCCTCAGCCTACCTATATAAAAAGAGGGACAGGCTTGGCATTTTGCCACACACACCACCCCTTTAGAGTTACAGTTAAATCTATGTCTACAATTTAATCTGAAACCATTTATATTTGTCGTGATTCCCACTTCCATTGCAAAACAGTATGGACAATTCCCACACTGCATCATGCCCAAATTCATCTTTGGATTAATTTGTTTCTCCAATAAATTCCTAAAACTTAATCCTTTTCTCCATATTATTTTGGTCACCATTCCCACTTTTGAGATTAACATATTGTCATCTTTCAATAGAACCCAGTTTTTTATTAATGTTTCTCTGATCTTCTTATAATCTAAAGAAAAGGTAAGAATAGATGCCAAATTGAATACTGGTGGCTCGCATTGCTATGTAGGTTCCATACGATTGATATTAGTTTCTTGTTCCTTGAGATTAATAGTCCTATCTGCATAGTTCTTTAGTAATGGTTCGTATAAACCATTAGTCCTTTTATATGAAACTTCATGAATCAATTATTCGATCTGTTCTAAAGGATATTCCCTACTTAAGAACATAGGTTTTAAATTTAAACATTCCTCTATGAAACTTTCTTCTGTAGTGTTCAGCTGTGCTGCTTGAACTAACTGGCCCTTCACTACAGAGCGTTTCTAATGGAATGGGTGTGCACTAGTGTAATGTAAGAATTTATCAGAGTAAGTAGGCTTTTTATATATTCTAGCTTCATATGTTTTTTGATGTTCATTTTTAATAAGTTCCACATCTAGGTAAGATATAGATTTAGTGTGAAAAAGGTGTATCAGTTGTAAAAGTTCAGATGTATTATTTAATGCTTTTAACAAATTTGAAGCAATTATTTCATCACCTTGAATCACCATAAAAATATCATCTAAAAACCTTGTGTAGAACTTGATTATTTTTTTGAATTGATCATTATTTAATACATGTGTGTGTTCTCAAAAGGCCATTACTAAATTAGCGTAACTAGAGCCACACGGAGAGCCCATCGCTACACCTTTCTTTTGAATATAATATTGGTTATTTGACAAGATATAATTATATGATAGAATTATATCCAACAGCTCCTGTACTAAAGAAATCTCTTCTTCTGGTGCACCCTTTTGCCTTATTCTTGAAGTTGCCCATTCTATACCATGTTGGTGAGGTATACTAGTATACAATTCCTTCACATCCAGTGTAAGGAAGTTATACTCTTGTTTAAACCATTCACTTTTTCTAAGAATGCCCAAGAATCCCTGGAAATCTTTTCTTCTCTTGACACATATTTTTTCATAATGGAATCAACATATTTTGCACAAGCATAAGTAGATGAACTTCTCCCATCTACTATTGCTCTTAATGGGGGGGGTCACTTAAGCTTTTATGAATTTTAGGCACCCCAAACATACAGGGTACCCTTGGTGATAAAATCTGCAAATAGTTATAGGTATGCAAGTCAATTCTTGCTTCTATAAATAGGTCTTTTAATATACTTCTAATTAACTGATTTGACCTGTTATACTCATTTATGGACGCTAATTCGTATGTATCAGTACTCAATATATCTTTTATTTTACTTTCATAATCCTGTATGCCCATAAATACAAGGTCACCTCCCTTATCTGGGTTCATCACCTGTACTTTAGCAGCCAAAAGAAATTCAAGAATTTCCTTTTCATCCCTATTGATATTATACATATATTCAGATTTCATTTCATTTAATTTCCTCAAATCTAATTCACAAACTTTTTCGAAAACATATAGCAAATTATGCAATGGTGGGTTAAAACAACTTGAGACTCTAAGTTGATTACTCATGACAGTTTGACATCCTAAAAGTTGTTTTAAATTCAATTTTCTCACAAACAATTTAAGATCACATATAGTTTGTGCTAAATCTATTTTACGTGTAGGGACAAATGTCAGGCCTTTAGAGAGAATATCCACTAATTGCACAGAAACTTGAAAAGATGAAAAAGTGTACACAGTAAAGTCTCCTTGCTTATTTTTTATTATATCTGGTGTCTCTCTATAGTAGGTCTCTAATATCACCTCCTGTTGTTGTTGTTCCTCTTCTTGTTCCAATGCTTTCATTGCTTGGCCCCCATAAAACCCTGTTTATTGTTTGAAGCTACTGGATATTGATTATTGTTGTTTCTTGTTTCATTATTATTGGCATTCCGGTCTCTGATACGTTCACTTCTTCTTACATTTTCACCATCTATCGCCCCATCTGTGAAGTTGTCCACAAGTCCCGCTTGTTGCTGTACAGATGTTAATGGTAATGGCGGAGTGGACCCTTGTGAAGTGCTCCCTCTATGCTCCAGATTAAGTGTCTAACTATTGTAAGCATGCAGACGTAGGACAAGTATATCAACTAAAGGACAGAAAATACTACACAAAGAAGAGATTTGATTGTCAATTGAAAATGATAGTTTATGTAGGTAGATGCTAGCACTGTCCAGGATTCTATGTGGGGAAAACTGACCAAAAGTTGAAAAAGAGAGTGCATGAACACCTTTATCGTATAAGTAGGGGGAAACAAGAAAATGCACTAGCAAGACATATTTCTGAATACCCAGAACATAGGTTCAAGTTTAGAGCCATAGACCAAGTTATAACAGATATCAGATGAGGTCCAGACTCCCTTATTTTAGAAAGACTTGAACTTATGTGGCAGTTATGTATAAGTACATGCCAATATCCTGGTATCAATTAAATTTGTTCTATTTTATGTATTTTAAAATTAAAAAGTCCAAGTACATAATGTTTGTTTTTAATAACTACATTTTTCATACTAAGAACATATATAAATAGCATAAAATGTTTTTTTATTTATACAACAGAAGTCTGTTTGAATAACAATGATACACATTTGGATCATTTTTGAAAAGAAAGAGTAGTAAGGAGGTTAACAACCTGTGTAGAGGAAGGAGTGGTAATTGGTTCAGAGTGAACACATGATGTAAGTGGAGTGAATTTTAAACACAGTGTAAAGTTGTATTATTTTATCTAAAGAAGTTCTTGCAATCTGCAGGACAAAAAGCTCTTCATTAAACAACTGGTTGGTACTTTGTGAATTTAATGACTGGAATTTTTACTTCAAGTTACTGCTATGTGTGGACCCCGTAGCTGTTTGTTTCATTTACTTTTAACAAGTTAATATAATTTGTGCTAATTATAAGCTGGTGAAAACTAGGGTGGCCACGGTGGTGCAGCGGTTAGCATTGCTGCCTCACAGCAAGAGGTTCTCCGGTTCGATTCTCGGCTGGGGTGCCTTCTGTGCGGAGTCTGCATGTCCTCCCTGTGGTCATGTGGGTTTCCTCCGGGTGCTCTGGTTTCCTTCCACATCCCAAAGACATGCAGTAGGTGGATTGGACACTCTAAACTGGCCCTAGGTATGAGTGTGTTTGTGTGCCTTCTGTGGAAGGTTGGGCGTCGGCCTGGCAACTCGACACTGTAAAACTCCACTGCCAATCATGAGTGGACAGGTGATCTACTGTGGCGACCCCTAACTGGGAAAAGCCAAAAGAAGAAGAAGATAAGCTGGTGAAAACTCCTTCACATTACTTTTATTATTTCCAAAAAAAGTAAACAAATTAGAATTGTATCTTATTCTGAAATGTAATTGGTATGATGTTTCCATACCTTCTTATAATGTTTAGTAGCTGTACTCTGCCATCTGTGACCAGGTTCATATTACATTATCGAAATTCCAGAAGGTCAAACACCAGATTCTGAACTTGGAAGATTGAAATATAATAACATCGAAACATCAGAACAGCAAATTTTTTTTCCAGGGAAAAAATTTGCTGTTTCGAAAAACACACACACAACACAAGCACACCAAAAACCTTATAAACCTACACTAAACCTTACATACACAACTACCTATGCATTAACCTTAACCCAAACCCTAACCCTAAGGTCCGTCACTATCGCACACTTACCTTACCCGCACCCTAATACTAAAGTCGTCACTATAGCACACTTACCTTACCTGCGCCCTAACCGTAAAGTCAGTCACTATCGCACACTTACCTTACCCGCACTCTAACCCAAACATCCGACACAATCCCACACTTACCTTAACCCGTTCCGTGACTTTCGCACCGCAGTGGAGAAAATGTTGAAGCCGCAGAAATGTCCAACCGAATTCTTTCCCTGGGAAAGAATTCAGACGATCGCAGCTTTGACATTTTCACCTTTCGAACTTCCAGGTTCGAACTTCTGGTGTTCGACCTTCTGGAAGTTCGATTAGGTAATAGGAACCCCTGTGACCAATGGTTTTCACTTGGAATTTGGTTGAAGTTACCTTCATTGTTTTCTATCATTTCTTATGGACTAATCTTAATTTTCTACAATTACATGGGTAACAGCAACACTACACAGAACAAAAAGAGTATTTACCATCTGGTTTGCATACTGTAATGGTGTAAAGGATCCCTACAATTTATATACAGATTCCTTCTGGTGCAAATATACTTTACAGCAAGGCATGGATTCAGGAAGTAATACTGTGCATAGCGGTCAACAGTGAAAAATAATGTGTGATAAAAGGACGATCATGTTCAACCACATACAACAGAAACAAATTTCCTTCTGGAAAAAAAAAAAACTCTGAATGGGAAAACATGTTGGTAGGACCCATTGTAGGAAAAATGGAGATGAAGAAAGTGAGACTGTACTGAATGGTTTGTAGACATTAAAGGGGCACTATCTCAGATTTTTTGCTAGAGGAGTTCGTTTACATTTTAGTACTCTGTAAGTCACATGTTCAGCTAGAGGCAAGGTTTTCAACAAGCCTTTTTAGCATACTGCAGGTCAGATTACACAAACTCTCAGTGGGGGGGTTGGTAGAGGAAGTGCTAAGAACTTACAGTTGCAGCCAGTTTGTCCTTTTCTGTTTTCCTTCCCCCACTCATTAGCTGAATGACTGGATTTTACTCAGCCAGAGATGCTATCTTGTCACACATAGACCTGGAGCCTCTTTTGCAATGAAGTGAGAGCTACTTTACTATGTACTTGTTTTTGCAAAACTGTGTCTAATAAGTATTGAAGCCTAGGCAATAGTATTTTTCATGCTTGTTGCTACAAATCTTTTCCCCTCCACTAGCAATTATTTTTCATACGGTCTGTTAGTGTTGCTTCTGTGTGTGTGTGTGTGTGTGTGTGTGTGTGTGTGTGTGTGTGTGTGTGTGTGTGTGTGTGTGTGTGTGTGTGAGATGATATAGGTGCACTTTTATAATCATACAGATTTTCCCTCA
>NC_056737.1:106690539-106723039 GCF_019279795.1 Protopterus annectens
CTTTTAATTTTTATGCCCTTTTTGGGTTTATGGCCTTGAACTACACAGGGATCCGGGGAAAACCCTTTTAAAATCCCTATAAGTTCCTTTTAAAGAACAAATTCCAATGGAGGGGGTTTTACCAAGTAAAGTTGGGGTTTAAACTTTTCCCCCCAGACCAATTTTTTTCGGGTTGGGGTTCAATTCAGGTAAGCCTTTATTGATTTTCAATTTTCGACCCAAATTAATTCCGGGTTAAAAAGGTCAACGGCAAAAGTTTTTCGGGCCCCTTTTTTAAAGAAAAATATTTTTTAAGTAAGAATGCAAAACTATGTAAAGCCTTTAAATCCCTTTAGGTCTTGGAGTTAATAAAGGGCTGGTTAAGTAAATTCCCAAAAGGCCATTGTTCTCAAATTGGCTTAAGGGAGAGAAGCCCCCAAGGGTATCACAGAAACCCCTTCTTTTAGGGGGCTTATTTTTTTTTAAAATTTTGGGGCCAGGGGTAATAAAAAGGGACAACTGGGCCCCCAAACCCTAAGATTCTTCTGAAACTTAAAAATTCCCATTATTTTGGTTTTTGGGGGAACTGTTGTTGGAAGGACTCTTGCATGCAAAAAACCCATGGCAAAATGAGGAAAAAACAAGTTGTCTGTTTTAAAGCCCTTTTAAAATGCATTAAAAGTTTTTAAAATGCCAGGATATGCGATTTTTTTGGGACAGTCCTTGTGTGGCCTGTAACAAAAAATTTTAAAAAACAAAAAGGGTGGGGATATTGGTGGGGACTTGAAAAATTTTATTTTAATGTTTAAAAACCAACTGTGGTCTGCCAAGCCATTTAAAATTATGAGCAATTAGGGGAATTTTTAACGTTGATTTAACAAATCCAAAGATTGGGAAGGCTTTTAAGGGGGAAAATGTGTTGACCATCTTCCAATTTTGACTTTTAAAGAAAATCTAAAAAATTTAAGGGTTCTGCTTAAAAGAAACGGGTAGGCGGCCCAAAGGTCCCCAAAATTTTTTTAAGGTCCAGTTAACCTTTCCAAGCCTTTTCAAACCAAGCTAACTACGGCCAATACTATCGGACCTGTTTGAATCTATCAAGATTCAACCCTTTACCCTGATCCTGGGTGGCTTTAATTACTCAAGCATAGATTGGAAGAACTATTCATCCCAGAACACAAATGCCCAGAGATTCCTCAATTTTGTCAAAGCAAATGCCTTGGAACAGCTAGTCAGTACCCCGAAAAGAGGTGATAATATCTTGGACTTGGTATTAACTAACACTAGTAACCACTGCAATATCCCTACAGTATCATCCTGCCTGGTAAGATCCGACCATAAAGTGGTCACTTTTGAAGTCACCATCTTCCCCAACCCCCCTCTAGCTAGGGTCAGACATAAAAACTTCTCCAAAGCTGATTACAACATTGTGAGGGATGGTATAAACAGCTTCACAGCCCCCCCCGTAGGAACTGGCACCAATATCCAAAACTAGACCAAAACACTATATGAGCATTTATATAGATGCATGGAATCAGGAATACCAAACAGGACTAAATCATCCTGCTCAAGGAAGAATAAACCTGTCTGGTGGGCATCTGCTATAAATAAACTCTATAACAAAAGGAACAAATTGCTATCCAAGACCAAGAAGGAGCAGGTACCCATTTGGAAACAATGCATCCTTAGCCTGAATAAGTAAATAAGAGCACTAGTGAAATACTCCAAAGCAAACTTCGAGTCCAAATTGGTCACATTTACTAGACACAATCATAATGCCTTCTTCACATATGTCTGCAACCTCAAAGGAAGCACCCAAATCTGTTCAGAACTGGTGGTCAAGGACACCTCATATACAAATGCCATAGATATAGCAAACTTGCTGGCTGACAGATTCAGCAAAAACTTCACCCCTCTGTCCCCCCCATCAGTAAATCAGGACATGCCCAGTACCTGCCCCCTTCCCCTTATATCTAGGAAACAGGTCATCACTGCTCTCTCAAAGGCAAAAAATACAGCCTCCACGGGACTCAATCACATCCCAGGCTGCAGTCTACATGAACTCAGGCAGGAGCTTGCAGCACCATTAGGTGTCCTATTCAACCAAAGTTTGAGTACTGGTTTCATCCCAGCTGGAGGACAGCCATTGTCATCTCTGTGCACAAAGGTGGAGTGTCCGCCGATCCAGGGAAATTATAGATCCAACAGCCTAACTAGCCTGATTTGCAAGGCCATGGAAGAGATTATCATGGACCTCATTAACAAGCACACCCAAACCCCCAAACACTCAATCCCACACAGTTTGACTTCATCAAGGGAGGTCATGTCTGTTAAATTTGGTTTCCCCTTTTAGACAGTCACCAAAGCCATGGATGAGGGAAAATGCACATCAACTACCTTGACCTGGCCAAAGCCTTCAACACTATTCCCCACTCAGGCATAATAAATAAACTTTCTCAACTAGGCATCAATCCGTATGTCACCAGATGGGTAGCAAGCTGGCTCACTGATAAAACCCACCAAATCAAAACAGGGGAAATCACCTCAAGCAGTAGACCTGTAACAAAAAGCATACCCCAGGGTTCAGTCTTGGGGCCTCTGTTATTTGGGATATACTTTTCTGAGGTGCAGGCCAAAACCAGATGCCTGCAAGCTGGGTGCTGTCATCAATTCCCCTAGTGATGTGGACATCCTCAAAGAGGGTCTCTCACCCAGACAAATGACTGGTGCCAAAAACATGGCCTCAAGGTGAGTACCAAAAAATGCATCATCATCCCCTTTGGGGAGAGTGATGTCCCCACAAATTATCACATTAATAACATCCTAAGTATGCAATCAGTTGTGAGGGATTTGGGCACCCAAGCTGATAGCTACCTGACTTTTGACCACCATGTTGCTTTCGTTGTATGGAAAGCCTTCTATGTGGTCCACCTCATAAGTAAGGGTATCTCATCCAGGGACAAGGAGGTCATAACATTCCTGTATTCTTTCCTTATAAAGTCCATTATTGAGTACCATGCCCCTTTTGGCATGTACTTTAAAACATGCAGCAGCTGGGAGAAAAACCCACAGTTGGCGATTCCACGGGCCCCGGGCTTTGAAGGACCAGGTTTTTTAAAAATTTTGGGTTTAGGGTTTTTCACTGGGGGGGGGCAGGTGGGGGATGTAAATCCAGGAAATTTTTTAGGCCCAACACCTAATACCCTTTTTGGGACCCAAGGGGGTTTATGACACCCATTACCCCTTGGGAAAAAAAATTTTCCCAACTTTTGGGTTTATAAATTCTGGAAATTTGGGCGGGGGTTTGGAGCGGGTACCCAAAGCCTATGTTGGGAGTGAAGTCCCAATATTGTGGAAAGCCTTCAATTTTCCAATCTCAGGAAAAATTTTTTTTTGGGGGGAAAAGTTGTACGGGGTAAAACTGGAAGGTTTTAAACCCACATAACAGGGAAATCCTAAGCCCCTGTCCAAACCAGGGGGTATTTTTGCTATTGTATTCTTTTTTCTAAGGTGGGGCCAAACGGAGGGGTTAAACCTGGTGTGCTTTCCTGAGTTAAACCCAAAGGGGTTCTCCAAAAAAGTTTTTTTCCCAGAAAAGGTTTCAGGTGATCAGTTTACATCTCTTTGGAGATTCCATTTCTTATCTTTAATACCAATAGGTGGGGTTTGGGCCCCAAAAGGACTATGGGTACCGACCTTTTCCCAAATTTTTGGCCCGTTGAAGGGAAAGCCTCTCCCACCCATGTGGTTTCCCAGGGCCCCAGGCTAACACATTTCCCTTTAAAGCCCAATTAACCCAAATTGGTTTGGATCATTTTGTCTTCAAGGGGCACACTTGGGGGGGAAGAGGTTCTCAATCAGGGAATCCGCCTGGGCTACATCCCAAAAAGAAAAAGTTTTTCCCCTTATTGGGGGAACTCCTCGGTCTTCAACATGGACTGACGACTTTTGGAACTTCCCTTGGATCCCCAGTCGTTTTGGAACCTGCCCACAGGCCTCACCGTGACCTTCTCCTTGTTACCGGGAGGCCCGGGCCCCCTTTTGGAAAGATCCCTATTAAAAGGGACGGGTTTTTTTCCCCCCCTTTAAAGGGGCTGTAACTGTTGGGAAACGGGTTTACTATGGGTTCCACGTGTTTGGGGGGAAAGGGGCTTGGGTGCTGTTTAAAATTTTTCCTTGGCAGATTTTTTTTTAAGGGTCAGGGGTAGTTTTTTTGTTTCACATGTAAGGGGAAATTATTTTTCCTCCCCTTACTTTTTTCCTTTACGGGTTTGAAAACAAAACCCCCATTTGAAATATGGATTCTCAATTAAAATTTTTGGGGGGGGGGAAATTTTTGGGGAATGGGTTGTAAAAGTAAGTTTAAATTCACTACCAAGAGGAGTTGCCTACTTTGGCCCTGCTAAAAATTTTGGGTTTCTTTTTTGGGCCATTGGGGAAAATTTAAAAGGGGATTTTTAAAGGGTGTGGTTTAATTTTTGACTACTTAAAATGCTTGTAAAGTCCCGGGTAATTAAATCTGTGTTACAAACAAATAAAATAAAAAAGTAATTTTTTCGTAAAACAAAAAAATAATGAAGAAGAGTATATGGGGAACCGTTGCAAAAAGGGCCCGGTTTTAAGGGGGAATTAGCTTTCGGAAAAAACAAAAAAGTTTAAATAAGCTAATTCAGCAGGCCTGATTATCTTTTAAAAGAAAACAAGGGCCAATTTAGTAAGAAACTTAAAAAAATTTTCGGGATAAAAGTTTAAAAGGGAAACCCCCCTTTAGGGGAAAGTAACCCCCCCAGGTTTCAGGGGTTTCAAAAGAAAAATTTAACGGGCCCTTGAAGCCGTGTTTAAAACCAGGTTCATACAATACAAATCCCTCCCTCTCATTAAATAAAGAAAGCAAGACTCCCTTTCTCCAAAGGCCAACTAGATACAAGCTCAATACACTCCATTTGAATGTGTAGCAAACAAGTGGCACCAGGAGATTCAATGTGATTGTTTGAGAGGGCTTGAAGAATCCACAGATGAAAGTCTAGGATATAGCCCAGGAGGTGGAAACAGAAAATTTGAAAACAAAAGGTCATTAATAAGAGGAAAATTAAGTATCCATGGAGGGAGGCTTTTGCAAGGAAGTTAAGGAAAAATGAGTATAAAGCAGTGAAGAATTAGGAAACCATAAAGCAAACAAAGTAAAATTCCAGAGCAGAGCAAGAATAAACAAACAGAATATCTGGAATGAGCAGTGCAAAAGAAGTGCAAGAATACAACACAACGAAACACAAGAGACACACATGGTAATAAGTAAAGGAAACTTCCATATGCAGAAGGAAAAGATGAATGCTAGTGAAACACTAAAAATGTTAACAAATTTGGTAACATACAGAAAACCTGTATCAGAAGATCCCATCATCACCGGGATAAATGCAATGGTGTGTTCTCTGCTATAGAGGCAGGCAAACCAAGATGGTGAAGTCAAATGCACACTAGAAACCCATTTAACAAGAAGTACGAAATTCCAGGCTAAGTTCCTTGAAATCTTGCAAAACCAATGCTAGCAACTGAAACACAACAGTGGTGATTAAATTGTAAAGATCAACGTGAGGTCTAGTCATAAAAACAACACTCGAAGAGTGCACCAATTGGACAGTTGTATTCATTCACATGTCAAATACATAACGCTTCAAATCCAGCAACCTAGAGTGCCCGGCAAACATACAGACCAAAAATGACAACTGTGGCCAAATAAAGTTTCCAGAAGAGGCAGAGGTACCAGAGATCAAATTCACAAGTCCACTGGATAATAGAGAAAGCAAGGAAGTACCAAAATGTACTTTTGCTTTTATTGATACCTGTGAAGCATTTGATTAAGCAGACCATAATAGATTTCTGCAGATGATCAGAGAACTAGAGGTATCAGGGCCACCCTATTTACCCTCCTTAGAGGCCAGCAAGAACAGGAAGCACCAAACCATATTTGGAATAATTGATTGCTCCAGCAATGGTGCATATGCATATGTGTGTGTAAAGGCAGTCTGTGTCTATGTGATTGCTCTGTATCTCTGAGTGAATATACATGCAGATGTGTATGAGCATCACAATGGACTGACATACCATACAGTAAGAGTTCTGTGATGGACTTCACTGAGTATTGAGATAGGCTCCCAGCAATCTCTGGAACAGTATAAAGCAAATATCAATGAATGAATTACTAATTACAGCATTATGAATCACACTTTCTGAGATCAGTATGGCATTGCAATAACTTGGTGTAAGTGGATGTACTCCTAAGTTAGTGCAAATGACATTCAGTTTAATGAATTTCACCTGTCTCCTTAAGCATTGGCGATTATTGTTAAGTCTAATAGAAAATTCTTTTTATTTTAACATTTACATTATACGGCAGTATTATATCACATCTCTGCAAAACAGCATGACAGTGGCTATTGTGTCCTGCTGAGATAAGGGTGAAACTGGTTAAAACCTACGGCTTATTCCAAGACCCTATACAAGGCATTAGTATATATAATAGCATTTACTAGCAGCACCATATAAAATTAAAAAGTCAAAGTCATGGCAAGTAACATTACCCTGCAATATTTTATGTATGGCATTTTATTAGCTAAATTAACTCCAGGTTGGCATATTAGCATACAATTTAGCACAGGGAAAATATCACATCAGTCCATCTTTGTTTATATCTTACTCAAGACACATTCTTCCTGACATAGCAAGCCACAGGGAAACCCCAGTGATCTGACACCACAAATGGATAGCCAAGAACCTGCACGTATCGGGGAGACCTTAGTGTTATGACAATCTCATCAAAGGGACAGGCCAAGAACCCAACAACCAAAGACCCTCAGTGTCCTGACACCAACAAAGAGGTGACAGACCAAGATTCTGCAACGAATGGAAGAACTCACTGTCCTGGACACACCAACAAAAGGTGACAGGCCAAAATCCCGCATGAATGGGAGATCAAGAGTGCCTTATCACCAAAGCAATGGGGACAAGCCTAGATCCTGGTATGAATGTAGAACTCAGTGCACTGACACTCCAAAGAGGACATCAAGCCAAGATACTGTACAAAAGGGAGAACTCAATGTCCTGACACCAAGAATGTCAACAGGCCAAGAACCCTGAGAATGGGGAGACCTCTGTGTTCCGACGCCAACAAAGACACAATCCAAAAATCCCAGGCCAAATGGGAGACCCTCCATGTCCTGACATCAACAAAAGGAGACAGGCCAAGATCCCCTGTATAAATGGGAAAAACTTATGCCAAGGACACTAGCTAAGGGGCAGGCCAAGAGCCTGCAACAGAAAAGCAGAACTCAGCATCCTGACACAACAAAGGGAACAGGCCAAGATCCTGTATGAATGGGAGACTCAGTCCCCTGACACCACCAAAAGGGATAGGCCAAGTCCTGTATGAATGGGAGACCCTAGCACCAAAGCAACAAAGGGACATGCCAGAGATCCTTATGAAGAGGTTTCAGTGCCCAAAGACACAGCAGCTATCCTGCACAAATGGAACTCACTGTCCTGACACCAACAAAGGTGACAGGCCAAAATCCCAGCATGAATGGGAGACCGCGAAAGTTCCCTGGACACCAGCAATGGGGACAAGCCTAGATCCTGTATGAATGCAGAACTCAATGCAACTGACACCTCCAAAGAGGACAAGCCAAGATCCTGTGGCCAAAATATCCTGAATGTCCTGACACCACGCCAAAGCTAAGATCCTGTATGAATGGAGACCCTGTGTCCTGGACGCCAACAAAAGGAACAATCCAAAATCCTGTAAAAATGGGAGACCTCCATGTTCCGACATCAACAAAGGAGACAGGCCAAGATCCTGTAAGTAATGGGAAAATCCTATGCCATGAAACCAGTTAAGGCAGGCCAAGAGCCTGTAATGAAAAGTAAGAACTCAGCATCCTGACACAAACAAAGGGAACATGCCAAGAGTCTGTATGAATGGGAGACCTCAGTGTCCTGACACCTACAAAGGGGACAGGCCAAGATTCTTTATGAATGGGAGACCTCAGTGCCTTGACACCAACAAAGGAGACAGGCCAAGATTCTGTATGAATGCGAGACCTCAGTGCCCTGACACCAACAAAGGGGACAGGTGCACCCTTACTCAAACTCGTGGTAATGTGAATTTTCCTCAATGTGGAACTAGCAGAACACAAAACAATCATATCTCTAAACCTCTTAAAACAAGAAGTCTGGACAAAACCATAAATAATGGGGGACAAAAATAAGGACGCGTTTAAAGTACTGCCCTTACAAACTTAGAAAAGTGATAAAATAACAGATTTTGCATTAGCATGAATTTTCTAAAAGGTATGAAATCTGAAACTCAAATGTTTGTCATTATTCCTCTGACTAAACCTCATGATTTGCCAGAAAACCAAAATTGTTATAAGAAACAGACCAAAAACATAAGCACTGCAAAATTCACAGTTGAGAGTAAAGGACAAACAATTCTATGTTGGCGCATTCAAGCCATTTCTCCTAACCCTGACAACAAAAATGTCCAAAGAGGGAATGAATAGCAGTTTCAGGGTGACGGCCAATCGATTTCTAGCAGATCACATTGAAGTACCATTGCAAATATCACAGAAACCTGATAGTTAAATGGATTGTTACTATGCAGTTAGAATTATTAGGAGTTATGGCATTTGCAGGGGATTGCTACAGTATGAATCACCATAGATGGCAATTTAGCTTTCACAAGCTGACATGAAGCCCAACCAAACAGACTCATACATTTAGACACACCCAACATGGCAGACTGGTTCTCCTCCACATAGTCAACCTTCCATCTCCAAATGAGGAACATTAGCCCCTCATAATGAGGGAACAAATGGGCAAACAGGAACACATACTTCTGCTTTACTTCAACAACTTCAACTAGGGAAGGTAATAGGATTATTGAAATATACTCGTTTTACTTATAAAGAAGCTCTTTTAATGAATTAATATGATTAATTTCTATTTACAATGGATTTCACTTAAAAAAAAATTCCTGACACTGAATGTGTGACAGAGTATTTCAATGCAGAACTTTGAGGAACATGAACCTTTAAAAACCCCAAATGAGGTACTTTCCTGCTAATGAGGCAATAATTTGAGAGGTATGTTTTCCATGCCAGAGACATTCAGAAATTCAGAAAATGAGAGAACAACTCACCATGTTTTATCAAAAATGCACCTCTTTCATTTACCAGCACTGTTTGTTACTGTAGAAACAGTTGCTAAGTAGTTTGTCCCTTGCCTTCAATGGAGCGCCTAGCCATGTTTTAGATAAAAAAATGCACTTATTAATTGTAGCAATTGTTTGCTACATTGTAGAAACAGTTGCTACAGTTTGTCCCTGTTATCACGAGCTTCAGCCATGTTTTAGATTAAAAAAAAAAATGCACTGCTTTTACATCTGTAGCAATCTGTTGCTACATTGTAGAAACAGTTGCTACAGTTTGTCCCTGCCTTCACGGGAGCCATGCCAGCATGTTTTAGATAAAAATAAAAAATGCAATCTCTCCACATTTACACTGTAGCAATCAGTTTAAGTTACATTGTGGTGAAACAGTTGCTACAGTGTGTGTACCTGCCTTCATTGAGCGCCAGCAATCATGTTTATTAAAACGTCAACAGAACATGTTTTAGTGTAAAAAGTAAAGAAACACTTAGGAAAGGATCTTAATCTGCAGCAAACTGTTAGCAACAGTTGTTACAGATTAAACACACATAGAGCCGCCATGGTGTTGAGATCATGCACACTGCCAAAATGGGTATTACATTAAAAAGCAATCAGGATCGGCTTCTTCAAGATCTGGAGGCTGTCACATACCTCTCATCGTCCAGAATTTATTTTGCCTCATATTTTTATCAGTTCCCTTGCCATTTTGTGTTTATTATGGTAAATCACCCAGGACTGAACCTACTACATAAATGTCATATATTTCCATGCTTCAGACTTCATATTTAAAAAAAATGCACATATTCTCAAGAACTTTAAACCCATAAGAGCACATTTAAAAGCTGTCCCTATATTGGAACTATAGCAATGGTCACTCAGTTTATAGTAAGCAAAACTGGAATGGGAGGACAAAGTTATAAAAGAGGATGAATACAAAAAATTTCACACGATGTCACAAAAAGGGAGGTGTTTAGCTAAGTGGGTGGCAATGTTTTCAGCTTCGGTCCGAGGCAGAAAAGGGATTTTAGTAACGAGATTGTGTCCCTTTAACCAACATATTTTGAGAAAGAATAATGATGGAATTAGTTTAAGTGTCAACTACATTGAAGTAGGGAGTTTCTCCTTTAAGTTTCTTCTGCTTCTAATACACAAATGGAAAGACATTCTAGCTTGGGGACCTCTTCATAGCTAAACAACTTTTTCTTACAATTTTACTACTGTAACAGAAAACCTAATTCTTCACTTAAGTCAACTTGAAAACTAAATCAGAAAAGAGGAGTGACATGTGCACTACATGTACAGGAATTTGGAAAGTATATTTCTCCAGACCCTTTGGGTTCTGTACTGCACCTGGACTGCCTTCCAAATGTGGGCTACTGTGTAAAACTACAGCCGAAAGTACTAGATATAATTAATTAATGAAAAAAGCAGGCATACAAATACAATAAAGCTAACAAACCTTGCACAAAACGAGAACAATCAAAATGGAAAATCATTTTTAATAAAGGATTCCACTGTCAATATGAAATGACTTAGAAAACAATATTCATAGAAGGACCAGAAGCTGAGACTTCATTTTCATTCCTTTTTCTTTTTTTTTTTTTTAATTAAGAAAGACTTTAAAAGAGTGGAAGGTAAAATGTGTTATGCAACCTGTCAAATAGTCATGGATGAGGGTGTGTAACTGTGTACAAAGCATTATACAACATAACCTGCCTTCTAATTTTGGTTCATAGGTTCATACTAGGCTATCTGCCCTAGGGCATTTATAAGCCTAGCCAGAGTGTGTTTGGCTTTCGCCACCCATTTTAAATGAATTTTGCTATGCCCTTTTTCGAGGTTAGTATACTGTGCCTCTGTCTAACAGTGACACAGAAGTGATACCTGGGGTAAAACTCACTCGATCTCCCCATCCACTCATCAAGATCTCCTCTTGAAGAGAGTCAATGTGGGACTCTGCCTAACCTGGACTGGGATTTTATTCCAGAGTGAAGGGAGCCTCTGGGTTATGAACCTGTCCCCTCCAGCATGTCCTATTTTCTATTTCCAGTGCTGAGGTTCACGTCTCCTCAGTAGCATTAGCTTCCCGGGATGGGATTTGGATTTTCTGGAGGTGCAGTGTCCATTAATTCTGGGTTGGACATGAAAACTTTGCTCACATCAGGCACAGATCGCCTCTGAGCAGGCGGTATGCCACCTGAGTAGAGCTGGAGTTTCTTTAACCGGGCAACATATGGCATCTGTTTGAGCTCCTTTGATCCCTCTTTGGTGAGGTACTCTGTGGGGTCTTTCCAGTTGCTGCAGGTGTCTGGTAAGGTACATCCTAAAGGGGCATTTTTCGTTGTACTCCAATTATGGGCCTGTTGAGGGATGAGTAAGAGAGGCACGCATGACCCTCTCCTGATCTAGATGTGAATCCCTTCATGGCGATTAGGTGGGCTATATAAAATGTTTTTCTAACCACTTCTGTGCCAATGGTTGTCAAATGAGAGATTGCCTATCAACTTGGGTCCCCAGGTCCCCTAATGACTTCCTTCTGTACTTAATGGATTACCACCTATGTGGTAACTTGTCAGGAGCACTTTGCTTTTGCCAAAGGGGATGACTATACACTTTTTACGCGTTTAGCTTGGAGGCCATGGCTCCTGGCACCAGCTGTCTGTTTCTATAGAGGCCTTTTTGGATTAGCAGGTAAGCTGCCAACAGTTGGATTATGAGTTACCCAGTTTGCAGTCATCTGCCTAATCTTGAGGTCAGCCACGAGTCCTTCCTCAAGGCTGTTAGCCTGTACCCACTGCCCGAAGAAATATATACCCGGGAACAAGAGAGGTCCCAGGACTGAGCCTTGTGGGGCCGCCACTTTCTTAATAACTGGTTTGGGAGTCTGACTTATGGCTCCAGCAATTCTAACCATGTGGGTTCTTGTCCTTGAGCCAGTTTGCAACCCATCTAGTGACATAGGGTTTATATTCTTCCAAGCTGGTGAGCTTATCTATAATGCCTGAGTGGGGATATTGTATCGAAGGCTTTTGCGTGCGGTCCAAGGTAGGCTGTGTGGACCACCTTCCCCTCGTCAATGGCCATGGTAACTGTTTTCAAAGAAATCGACTCCAGGTTTAAGAGGCAGCGGATCTGCCCACTTAACAAAGCCAAACTGGGTAGGATCCAGTGTCTGGTAGGTCCCCAACATCTTTATTTATGCAGCAGAAGCAGTTTTGGAGTTTTTGGATTAGCAAACACGTTTTTCTGAGTCTGAGTTACTCTGCATAACTTATTAGATGTCCTAGGGGGAGGTGATGATTATCACGTAAACTGCAAGTTGTAAGACATTCTCAAAAGTAAATACAACAGGAGGAATGGTTGCTGACTGGAGAACACCTAACTGCACATCATAATAACTTTGCAGAGCAATGGGGATTTCACGTTGATCACACAAAAACCTATTTCATTTTAGATAAAGTTTCAAAAAATGTTTTCTGGAGGTAAATCTAAAGAAACACTTTCCTCAGAATCAGAAGCATGACATTCATCCTCCAAATCATTACCTTCTGACAGAATGTCACTCAGAAAGTTAGGAATCCCTTTTTATTTTCAACACAGCAGAGGAAATGGATTCAGAAAAAGCAGAAATTAACACCTTAGCAAATCCAATGATATCTTCCCAGACCACGGAAACAGAAAGAGGAGAAGCCGCATGTTTCACCTTTGCTTTCCTTGTCATGGGAAATTCAATGAAAAAAGACAGACCCAAGGCAGGCACACTGCTCCTCATCCCAGCTATTAGGTAAAATACTTGCCCCTACACCCCCCCCCCTAGACCGACAGCAGCTGTTCTCTCTTGCCCAGGGAAGGCATCTCTACAGTCACAACACTACACCATGGGGATGAGGGAAAACATGTGTGGTCTGAGGAACCAAAACTACAGCAAAGTAACACAGCAGCTGAGCCACAACTAGAGCTGACCTGGTACTCAAAGACTCCCTAACTACTTTGTTTTCATCTTGTGCAAAGAGAAAGGAAGCAGCACAGAAAACGGCAACTGCTCCAGTTGTTCAGCCGAGGATAAAGCAGTGAAGATGGGAAGGGGGAGCCTGAAAGAATCAGTAAAGACAGTCAGAAGAAGGTTCAGGAAAGAAAAAAATACTGGACTGTTTGTACAAGCAGAAAGTCATGCCCCTATACATAAAATCTACAAAACCCGTAGGAAAATAAAAAAATATATATAATACTTTCTACACAGTTGTCCACACCACAAGCATTCACACAGAATATTCCCTTGATAAGAAGTGACAGTTGGGGATTTCAAATCAGTTTCACAGCAAAAACAAAACATATTCTCACAGAAAAAAATTATCTGCCTAGCCTTGAAGGATTGTTATAACCGACAGCTCCACGGGCCCCACCTCAGGAGCAATCTTCAGCAGCAAGAACACTCTGGGCTTTTCTCTCTCCTCTCAAGCACCTGACAGAGCACAGGGAGGGCACCCTTAAGGCTTGAAAAGCTAGCCGGTAGCAGTAGGCTACGACCCATACAGTTTAGGCTACCGCAGCAGTGATCTAATTTTGAACATCTGTTCTGTGTTTGACTGGAAGCCATCTGGCACTAGCTGTTATGAGATACTGATGTTCTTGCCTAGGGGACAGAGTAATTAATCAAAATATTTTATTGTAGATACAGTATGAAGCATATTTTGGGCTATATTTGGGTGGTGGTTTACTGTGAATTTACTAACAAAACTATAACGTTTAATGCAGAGAATACTGCTAGTTTGTCTGATTTTTATTTATTTATTTTTTTTTGTCAAGAACATTGCGTTAAAGAAAGACAGGTGATTATAGATCACAATGCTTGTATTTCTTTTGCTGTTTAGAGAGGTACTGGTAGTCCTTAATGCAATGCATTTATTCTAAAGACATGCTTCTGGAGCATTTCTCCCTGGGCCTCTGCTGAAAACAGGATCTGTGGAACCTAGTCGGACATTCCTGGTCAACAAATGTTAAAAAAAAAAAAAAAAAAAAAATGCAGTAATCTAGTCGCCCTTCAAAATAGTGTTTGTTGCTCTGAATCTGTTCAACAGCTGCATCAGTTTGTGGACTTAAAATTTAAATGTTTCCTGCTTCACTCAGCTTGCCACGGAAACCATTACTAGGGAAACAAAGCATTTACAAGGGCCTACCTCCAACATTGTGACTCAGTTATATTCTAGAACCATGTCACAAGTAAACTTTCAATGTTATGTAGTTCTATCTCGCCTCCATTATTACGTGTTGGTTCACAGCCGATCCTCAGCTCCGACTCGGCCGCTTTTAGAAAGCCTGAAAACTACTGATTGGCTCATGGCTAGGAGGTATCCCATGGTGCATGAGCACACTCCCCAGCTCTCATTTGCCGCATCTTCAGTCGGAAGCTTTTGTGGCTGGCCGTGGCTAAGTGATACATTTTTTTATTACTTCCTTTTCAGGAATTTATTGCTTATAGACAATTCTTCTATAATAGCTTATTACTGATAAGTTATTTTGTGACTTCCTATTTGTGACTTCTACCGGATTTGACTTGGTTTTTGTATTTCTGGGCCTGTTGCTGTGTGGTATCCTGCGAGTGTGTGTGTTTTTTGCTTTGACTAGACCGTTTAAGTTAAAGGTTCTAGTTTCATCCCTTTTTTGTTCTTCACACTAGGCCCATTCACGTTAGAGGACCTAGCTCTCCCCCTTTCCTTTTTCTTAGAGTGTGTAGGGCTAGATCTGTTTAAGTTAGGGGATCTAGTTCCTCTCCTGTTGTGTGTGTGTGTTGGCTTTTCTTGGCTGTCAATATGTCTAAGGAATCTAAAGAACACAAACCGTCAGACTTTAAGAAGTGTATTAAGTGTTCACAAAAAATGTCCATCACTGATGGACATAGCATTTGTGTATATTGCTTAGCGGCCATACACCTGCAAGAAACCTGCCTTTTCTGCCATTCGTTTTGCCCTAGAGTGCTCCAGGAATGGAAGAATAAACTTATCTTACAAGGTCTGTTGAAACCTTCCTTTGAAGAAGATCTGGCCAGTTTCTCTTCCTCTCCTAAATCGCAGTCTTCTAGGAAGGGTAAGGGGAAAAAACTTCAAAACGGCCTTCTCCAGCTCCAACTTCTGCCTCTAAACCACCACAGAAGTTACACAAAGTGGAGTTGGTATCTTTCTCTTCGGCTCCACAGTCTTTGGGGCCGATTGAGATTTTGGGCATAGACCCTGCAGTATCAGTAGCAAGTGTTTTGGTGCAAATTACTAGCAGCCCTCTTCGGAGCTGGTCAAAGGATATTCCACCTGTTTCCCCTAACCTTAAATCACCGATACTACAGAGAACAAGATCATCCACTCTGTCCTCCAGATCCTCCAGGAGTCTATCTGAAGAAGACATCGAGAGAGTGGTGCTCAGACTCCTCAAGTCATTGGCCTTGCCAAAATTTTTATCAACTCCGACCCAGTCGGTCTCAGAGCCGACTCCTTCTACCTATCTTGCTATGATTCCTCCTCCAACCCAGATTGGGCCTTCAGAGCCGATATTGCCAGTACTGACTACAGTAGAGTCTTCGGTTCCAGCACCTTGTGTGGCTGTCTCAGAGCACAGTTCTGCTCCGACAGTCTCAGCGTCGTCTGAAGTGTCCAGGGTCCGAAGTTCCTCGGTCGGCCCCGATGGGGACACTTGGAACCGAACTTCTTTGGTGCTGAGTCTCCTTCTTGGTGCGTTGGCCTGAGTGAGCTCGGACCCTACATCATTCTCGGTGACGATCCTTATGGAGCCGTTGGCACCGCCGGTTTCTTTGGAACTGAGGAGTCTTTCGGACCCAGAGGAATCAGTCTTCGTGAAGATAAGGAGCATCCTGGATAGCTCATCCGCCCCACGTAGAAGTACCGATGCTATACTCCCTCAAGCGCCGACTACAGTATCATCATCTTCTATTCCAGCTTCATGGGTGTCTCTCCCATTTGACAAGTTTTTGGATCTTGTGAGTCAGAAGGCATGGCAGAATCCTGATACCATGGAACCGGACCCCAGGAGACTGAACAAGTTTCTTTCCACCCATATAGACAAAGAATTTTTATCCAAGGGCTTACCTGTAGATGCCATGGTGGTGGTGGCGTCCACTAAGAAGGAGCTAGCAGAGACTTCTTCTAGCCATCCGCCCAATAAGGAATCCTGAACAATGGATAGATATGGGAAGCATATCTTCTCTCCAGCGGCCTTTACACTCTGATCGCTAAATTATCTATCACACTTCACGAGACTTCAGAGAGATCTCCTGAAGGAGTTAGGAGATGCTCTTCAAGGTACCTCTACCGAAGGAGTCCCATCTACAGTATCTACTTAGTTGGCTACCTTAACATCCATTGTTAACTCCTCCATAAGGCTGATCTCATAGGCAGCTGATGGTGCAAGTAGGGCGGCCGGTTCAGGAGTCTCCTTAAAGAGACACTCCTGGCTGCACTTATGCAATTTTGCTGAACCTTTCAAGTCTACATTCACCAATGCTCCCTTTGACACATCCTCTCTTTTTGGACCCAAGGTGAAAGATACCTTCACCAGGTGTGAACAGGAAGAAAATACTCCCTTTGCCATGGGAGTCCATTTTAGCATTCCTTCTAGACCTTACCCTAAAGGTCAGAAGAGTGGCAAAATGTGGTTCAAGAAATCACAGGGATCTTTCCAAGATACACAGGGTGATTTCTCCTTCAGAGGCAGGGGAGGAGGAACAAAGAGTACAATGCCACCCTAGAGGCAGGGGAGGAGGAACAAATAGTACAATGTCACCCTAGAGGGAGGGGAGGTCCACAAAATCAGGGAGGTCGTGATTCCTTTCATGACCGTCCCTATCAGCATTCCTGAAGTGGAACCCGACTGTGCATCTCTGGAGCCGGTCGGGGGTCACCTGTTTTTGTACCCAGAAGCCTGACTAAAGACATGCATCTGGAGCATTTCTCCCCAGGCCTCCGCTGAAAACAGGCTCTGTGGAACCTAGTCGGACTTTCCCGGTCAACAAATGATAAATAAATAAAAAAAATAAAATAAAAAAATATCACCCGAGACACTCCTCCTCCCACATAACACAAATACTTGCAAGAGATGCAGCTATTTAGCCAAACTGGAGGCTGAGCTCTCTCAACTCAGGACTGGCAAGACCAGACAGGAGGAGAAGGCAACTACACACACCACAAAACCAGCCTCACATAATGCTACCACTCCACTGAATCAAACACATAAACACACAAAGACATACTCGGAGGCTCTGAGTAAAAATTTACCTAAACAGCAGAGGCCTCCAAAGCAGACACCCAAACAACTGCTACCTCAAGACACCCCACAAGCAACACATAAACCACAAAAGCAGTGTGCAAAGCAGTCACAGCCCTTAAGGCCAAATACAACACCAAACATACTTGTCATAGGTGACTCCATAGTCAGACACACTGACGTCCCACTCACCAGGCTGAACAAGGAGAGGGTCACAGTAAGCTGCCTATCGGGCGCTAGAATCCGCCACATAACACAAGCACTCGGGTCACTCCACGGCAAGTACAAATATGACACAGTCATTGTCCATGCTGGTGTGAATGACCTGAGGCGTACCTCCCTGGACTACATGAAGAGAGACATAGAGGAGCTCTCTGATTATGTAGCCCAGGCAGGTATGACCCTAACCCTGAGCAGTATCCTTCCTTCACCAAGAATGATGCCACAATATAGAGACAAGATGATCAGCTTTAACAATTGGCTTAATGTCTGGTGTCATTCAAAGGGGATCCAGTGTCTGTCTGCCTGGGATGACATGCTTGACAAGCCACGCTGCTTCAAGGGACGGCTTGCACCTGTCACCCTGGGATTCCGGATATTGGCTAAGGCTCTTGCCACCCCATAGTGCCTTTTTAGGCAAGGCTCAAATTCTAAACCTACCACCCTAGAAAACAAAAATGGGAAGAAACTGAGGGTAATGCTGCTCAATGCCAGAAGTCTAAATCTCAAAATGCACGCACTGAGGCCCTTCTCAGTATGGAGAACATCGATGTCTGTGCAGTAACTGAAACCTGGTTCAAGGCTCCTGAGAGCACCCCAGCACTATTAGGTTTTACCTCATATCATGCGTTCCGCCCCAAAACCCGGACCACACCACAAAAGGAGGGTGTATCCATATTCATAAAGGATACTCATACCTCCAGGTTGGTGGCAACGCAAGCTTCGGAAACCATCCAGGTGCAACTAACCATAGGCAAAACTGCTCTACAAATTGTAGCATGCTACAGGCCACCCTCTCAAACTCAGGAACCCCACACAGCCTTCCTGAAGACACTGAGGGTATAAATGTATCTCCAAACACCATCATATTGGGTGACTTCAACTACCCAAATATAGACTGGGAACATTACTCAAGCCCTAACTTTCTAGCCCAACGGTTCCTGGAGTTCATAAATTCAAATGCCATGGAACAGCTAGTCACTGTTCCCACGAGAGGAGAAAATATACTAGATCTCATTGTCACAAACATGGGGACAAAATGCTCCACACCGAAGTATATCCCTCATTGGTGAGATCTGATCATAAACTAATCTCACTGGAAATCCACATCCCGCCCCCACCCCAAGCAAAAGACCATAGTGAAGAACTTCTCTAAAGCAAACTTCACACTACTCAAGACTGGTGTGGTATCCTTCAAGGCCCCTGAGCCAGAGGAAACCACAACCCAAGCTGCGGAAGCCCTTACAAATGCCTTCTATGAACACCTCCAGGACTGCATGGATCAGGCAATCCCAAATAAAACCAAGACTCTTTCCACAAAGGGCAAACGTCCAGTCTGGTGGACCCCAGCCATTAACAAACTTTACAATAAGAGGAGAAAGCTATTACATGATAGAACAAAATCCATAAAAGGGAAGTCACCCCTGATCATTATTAGTAAAAAATACGAGCACTCATAAAATCAACTAAGGCCAATTTTGAGAGAAAAATTGCCATGGATTCAAAGGACAATCATAAGGCCTTTTTCAGCTATGTTAGGAACCTGGGTGGAAACTCCCAGATATGCTCAGAATTAGTCCAAAATGATACAAAAATCACTGAACCCACAGACATTGCCAACCTACTGGCAGACAGGTTCGGTGCAAACTTCACCCCTCTCCCCTAAAGGAGAGATAACTATCCCAGCCAGTGTAGCCTCCCGGACATCTCAAATGCGCAGGTGAAAGCTGCTCTCTCTAAAGCTAAAAACACAGCATCAATGGGACCGGATGGTGTCCCCGGCTGTGTGCTACACGAGCTAAATGAGGAATTAAACCGCACATAAGGCAGCTGTTTAATCTCAGCCTTACCACAGGATACGTGCCCAAAGAGTGGCGTGGCAACTGTGGTCCCACTCCACAAAGGCGCCTCTACGGACCCTGGTAATTACCGCCCCATAAGCTTAACAAGTCTAGTCTGCAAAGCTATGGAGAGGATCATAATGGAGCTCATAAACAAAGATAGAGGGGACTTGCAGACATTGGACCCGACCCAGTTTGGCTTTGTCAAGGGAAGATCATGCCTTTTGAACTTGGTCGACTTCTTCGAAACAGTCACCAAGGCCATTGATGAGGGAAAGGCAGTCCATACAGCCTACCTTGACCTTGCAAAGGCTTTCGACACAATACCCCACTCGGGTATTGTAGAAAAACTTACCAGCTTAAATGTAAACCCATATGTCACAAGATGGGTTGCAAACTGGCTTAAGGACAGAACCCACAGGGTTAGAGTTGCTGGCGCTGTGTCAGACTCCAAGCCGGTCACAAGTGGTGTCCCACAGGGCTCGGTCCTTGGCCCCTATTGTTTGGCATCTACTTCTCAGAAGTACAGGCCAACATGGGAGGACTTTGGCTGACAAAGTTTGCAGGCGACTGCAAACTGGGCCATAGTGGAAAGTGCATCGGACACGGATATCCTTCAGAAGGGACTCACGGAAACAGATAGCTGGTGCCAGAGCCATGGCCTGAAGTTAAACGCCAAAAATGTATAGTCATACCCTTCGGGAAAAACAAGGTAACCCCAAGCTACCATATAGGTGGCAATCCACTAAGCACAGAAGAGGTTATCAGGGACCTGGGGACCCAGGTTGACAGTGGCCTTTCTTTTGACACTCACATTGCTAAAGTGGTTAGAAAGACCTTCTACATTGCCCACCTGATCATGAAGGGATTCACATCCAGATCTAGTGAGGTCATTGTTCCCCTGTACTCTTCACTTATCAGACCAATGATAGAGTACAATGCCCCATTTGGGATGTATCTCACCCGACATCTGCAGCAATTGGAGAGACCCCAAAAGTTCCTCACCAAAAGGATAAAGGGACTCCAAAATCTGTCATATGCTGCCAGATTGAAGAAACTCCAGCTCTATTCAGTCGCATACCGTCTGCTCAGAGGTGACATGTGCCTGACATACAAGGCCATGTCCAACCCGGAATTAATGGACATGCTCCACCTCAAAAAATCCAAATCCACCAAAACCACTAGAGCAAGCGACTTAAACCTTAGCACGGATATAAATAGGACGTGCTGGAGGGATAGATTTATCACTCAGAGACTCCCTATGCTGTGGAATAAAATCCTGGTCCATGTGAGGCAGAGCACCTCGCTGACTCTGTTCAAGAGAAATCTAGACCTGTGGATGGGAGATCGTAGGTTTACCCCAGGAATCATCTCTGTGTCACTGCTGGACAGAGGCACAACAAACTAATGGGCACAGTATTTTTTCATATAAGGGGTGGCGTAAGCCACAATAATTTGGGCTAGGCTTATAAATGCCTTAGGGCAGATAGCCTAGTATAAATCTATGAACCTATGAACCTAAGTGGGTACAAGGCATTATCACCAGAGGTTACTCTATACCCTTTTCCCTTTCACCACACCCTCCCAAAAGGATCCCAGATGTACCACCCAAACACAGGGATCAAGCAGCTATAGAGATAGAAAAGCTTCTATTACAATGAGTCATCCAAAAGTTCCTAGCAGACCAGACAGGATTCAGAACATACACCAGATTCTTTTTAGTTCCAAAAAGAACAGGAGACTGGAGACCCATTTTAGACCTCAGCAGGTTAAACGAGTATGTAAAGAAGTCCAAGTTCCGAATGGTCACTCTACGAGCCATACTCCCTCTGTTAGGGAAAAATAAATTGGATGTGCTCAATAGATCTCCAAGATGCCTACTACCACATCAAGATGGACAAAGTTTCAAGGAGTTTTCTATGTTTCCGGCTGGGAGCCAATCATTACCAGTTTCGGGTGCTGCCTTTTGGTCTCACCTCAGCCCCCTGGGTGTTCACCAAATGCATGGCAGTAGTGACAGCCTATTTGAGGCATCAGGGACTCCAACTTTTTCCATACCTGGATGACTGGCTCCTGACAGCCACCAAAAGGCATCTTCTAGTTCAATCCAGAGACTCCACAATCAAGCTCTGTTCCCAGTTGAGAATCTCTATAAATTGGGAAAAATCCTTAACTTTGCCCACTCAATCTATAACCTTTATAGGAGCAAACATAGACACAGTCTCTATGATAGCCAGACTACCAACAGACAGAATACAAAATCTTTCACAGCAGATTTACAGGATACTTCCCCTTCTAAGAGTCAAAGCAAAGGTGGTGTTACAACTTCTTGGAACAATGGCGTAGACTAGAACATTGGTACCATTAGCAAGACTACATATGAGAATACTCTAATGTCTCCTGTCTTTCCAGTGGTCTTTTCAGCAGAT
This sequence comes from Protopterus annectens, assembly GCF_019279795.1. Classification (NCBI taxonomy): domain Eukaryota; kingdom Metazoa; phylum Chordata; order Ceratodontiformes; family Protopteridae; genus Protopterus; species Protopterus annectens. The sequence continues at coordinate 106,712,478 of NC_056737.1, forward strand.
GCCCTTGCATCACCAGATACTAATCACAGATTCTTGCAAAAAGGATCTCCGTTGGTGGATTCAGCCAGATCACCTCTCCACAGGGACTCCCTTTGTACCGCACAAACCCATTGCCACTGTGACCACGGATACCTCTCAGATTGGGCGGGGGGGCATTATCTAGGAAGGACTGCCCAAGGCACATGGCAAGATCACGAGGCCCATCTGCATATTAATGTCCTAGAGATGAGAGTGGTGCTTCTAGCGTTGCAAGCATTCACGACTTTCTCCCTCTAGGGATGATAGCTATCCAGACGGACATGTCAGTGGTATGGTATCTAAACAAGCAAGGAGGAACCAGGTCTTACCCCTTATGTCGAGAGGCCCTGCGAGTGTGGAACTGGGCGATTTCTTCCCAATGCTTTCTCATTGCAACGCCCATCCCAGGGACATCCAACGTGATAGCAGACAAGCTAAGCAGGGCAATTTTGTTACATCACGAATGGTTTTTGAACCAGAAAGTAGCCCGTCAGATCTTCCACAAATGGGGACAACCCTGCTGCGATCTCTTTGCCAGCCCTATCAATGCCAAATGCAGCACCTATTTCTCCCTCATTCCCCCTCCGGGAGAGTCTCAGAGAGATGCACTCGTCCACGATTGGCACCCGGGACTTCTTTATGCATTTTCTCCTTTTCCACTCATTCCCAAGGTTATACAGAAAGCAATGTTGTTGGGAAGCAAGATGATCCTCATCACTCCTTACTGGCCTCATCAGATTTGTTTCCCTTTCCTTGGGCCTCACCCGTTAGACTATCCATGGACCCTGGACCCAGTTCCAGACCTCTTGACAGACATCAGGTTCTCTTATTCCCTGTCTCCACACACTCAAACTGACAGCATGGCTGCTCCAGTTCCATCATTAGTCAGGCTTCACGATCTGTCTCCAGCTGTAACCCATATCATTACCTCTTCTCATAAGCCCTCGACTAGAAAATTGTATAACAGCAAATGGAAGAGATTTTCTATATGGGCAGACAACAGAAAGGTTAATCCACTTACAGCTCCTATTCCTATTGTCTTAGAGTTCCTATCAGAACTTTTTCTCCAGGGATCAGCAGCTGCTACACTCAGAGTTCAGCTAGCAGTGATATCTAATTTTCATGTGGGAATTAATAATTCTAACCTTATGTCTCACAAACTTTGCAAGGCTTTTCTCAAAGGTTCTATGATGTTAAGACCTCTCATTCAAGATCCCATCCCTCCCTGGGATTTAAATCTAGTCCTTTCTAAACTTACTTCGTCACCTTTTGTACCAGCCCATAGCTGTCAATTGAAATTTCTGTCTTGGAAGACTGTTTTTCTGATGGCGATAACTTCAGCCAGACGAGTTTGCGAACTGCAAGCCCTATCAGTTAAACCTCCATACTTAATTTTTCACAAAGATAGGGTCCCTCTCCGGACGAATCCTTCCTTTATCCCCAGGGTCTGCTCCCATTTTCATTTGAATCAAACTATCGAATTGCCAGTTTTCTTCCCCAGTCACACCAATAAAGCAGAGTACAGATTTCACCAATTGGATGTGCACAGGCAATTGCATTTCTACATCCACAGAACCAAAGGATTTAGAAAATCAGACCAGCTATTTGTTTCCTTTACTGAAACAAGAATGGGTTTGCCAGTTTCTAAGGTCACACTATCAAACTGGATCTCTAACTGCATCTCTCATTTATACTTCTGAAGGAAGAGAGTTACTGCTTAAAGTCAGAGCGCATTCTAACAGATCATTTTCTTCTTCTGCTGCCTTCCAAGCCAGGACTCTATTGATAATATATGTGCAGCAGCAACATGGGCTTCCCCTCATACATTCATTACCCATTACAAATTGGACCTAACTTCCAGGGCTAGGGCCTCATTTGGTTCCACGGTACTCAGGAGTATCTTCCAGTGAGCCACCCATTCAAGATGCTAGGGACGCTGTCCCACACGTAATAATGGAGGCGAGATAGGACTACATAACATAAAGAAGTTTTGTACTCACCATAACGTTCCATGTATGTAGTCCATCTCGACGAACATTATTATGAACCCACCCACCAGCCCCCTTCCTGGAGGATCTGGAAACAGTTTCTATGGTGGTTTTTACCATAAAAGACACTTTTATTAGTGTTTTTCTTCCGTAACTTTGCTCTCTTTTTCTACCTTTTTCTCTTTTTATAGACCATCAGCAAACAAGATCTGGGGAGTGTGCTCATGCACTATGGGATACCTCCTAGCCACGAGCCAATCAGAAGTTTTCAGGCTTTCTAAAAGCGTCCAAGTTGGAGCCGAGGATCCACACGTAATAATGTTCGGTGAGATGGACTACATACATGGAACGTTGTGGTGCGTACATAACTACTTTTTTGCTTTAGCAAAGAATGATCTTGAGTCTTAAAGACTGGCACTGTGTGGTGATACGCATACAACTTAAGTCCTCTCTGGCTGAAGACAAGTTTTCCAGACTCAGTTACATTGGCAAGCTCAAAGTATAAGCATCTGATAAGCTAAACAAATACAGAAAATGAATCACCCCTTTTTGGACCATAAAACCCACATCCACTTTCAAGCACCCCACCGCCTTGCTAGCTTACAGAACACCATCTGACATCATAACTCTCTATACAGTAAGTTCTAACAGTCATAATAGCAGGACATTAATTTAACTAACTACTAGGAGTTGATAGAACAACAATGAGAAGTTTTCTTTCTGAAAACAAAATTAAATAAATCTCCACAACTGTGGGTAGGTTAAAATGAAGTGAGAAAATGTGCAACACTCGCATCTGCACACACATACATTTACATCATTTTTACAGAAGGCTAAGACTTCCGAGTAGAGAGGAAGATCCTAAAACTAGAAAAGTACTATGATCATTCAAACTGTTCATTGACAGCACAAGACAGCACTATAAATTAGCAATTTAGCTTCTGTGAGCAACCTGGTCAAGGCACCAGAGTTCAACAGGAGACAGAGATTTACAAAACATGATGGATATCAGTAAACTGAAAGCATCTTAGGGCATTTTCGCTCTGCAGGATATTAATCAAGATTGCTGCAAATACCTCTTGAAATCCTAGAGCCGTCACTTTCGGTTCCATAAATCATAAGACTCATGAGTACGATACCATTTACTAATTGAGCTAAACGCTCTAAATACTCATTCACCAATTAAAGACAGAAACATTAGCAGGTCTTTGAAGTATAGCTACAGTACTTGATTGGGCTGGGTTCTTAAAATGCACATTTCTCACACACAAAACTTTAAGCTACTGAAATGTGTCTCATATAGAATATAAACAAAGCCAAGCATGAATCCCAGGCCATCGCACATTGCTGTGGTGGCAAGCCAAATTTGTTGCAGGTTTTCTGTGGCACATTATGCATACATAGCAGTAGGTCTGCAGAATGTAAGAATACAGCAGCACACACCCACAACTATAACTGTGTTAGTAAACGGGTAATCCTGAATACTTCCAGATGATGGAAATGCAAGATGGGGTAGCGGGTTTGCTCGCTGAGACCGTGTACTGGAGATAATGTCATAGCTACGTGCTTATTTAAGAAAGAAAAAACAAGGACATGCCATAGGAAGACTTTCTTTCCAGCCCTATTTACCCTACTTTTACTCCAGAAACATAAGGATGAATTGATTATAACCGTCAAAACATTCAAGCTCACACCACCACTACTTGGCCCACAATTGTTCTTGTATGACAGCTCAAATACAAAACTGATCATAATACAAGTACTTCAGTTGAGAAAATAAATCAATATAAACACATCAAAAAAGTCACTTAGCAGAGAAGGTGCTTGATAGCATTGGTAGGGGAGAAGTGTGTCATTCCTGGAAAGGATGTAGGACTGGAGCAGGGATTTATGCATCTTGCTGAATGAAATCTCAAAGAGTGCAATTATTGTGAAATTAAATCATCAAAAACAGACCTTAAAGTTTTTTTTTGCAGCAGCAGCAGACACCCCCAGTCATCCCTAAAGTTACGCATATTAACTTCATGGTCGCTAACCAGCATTCCAGCTTCACCAAGAAGATTATTACATTCAAGGATAAAATAAGTGTCTTCAATAACTGGTTATGGTGTGCCTGCCCAGGGTAAGATGGTCAATAAATAGATTTATCTGCTTTACAATGCATGCCCTGCTTCTTTCACCCCTTGGTTTTTGGATACTGGATGAAACTTCCACTACCCTCATAGTGTCTTTTAGGCAGTGTTTACCTGGTGGACATACCAATACAGCAAACTGCAGTTTGGATAATATCAAGGTAGCACTGCTGAATGCCAGAAGCCTACACAAAATATATTTTAATTTAAGGCTTTTCTTAATCTTGAAGACAGCGGCACTTGTGTAATTACAGAAACCTGATCCTCCAGGGTAGAATGCTTACTGTGGATTCAGATCCATCAGCAACTGTTGGGGAACATTGGCATTTATATATAGCCTCATCGTCTATCAACACATTTCGCATGATACAAATCATGGAACTGGATGAAGATGATGTTAAACTTCAAAAAAGTATTTACTACATTACATTCAATTATAGATCCCCGTCTATGACACCTTCAGATCATGCATAATGCCTTAACAAGTTAGCAAAGTTAATAGGTAGACCATTTAAGTTTCTTATTGGTGATTTCCAATGTCCACATATAAACTGGCAAATATTTACTACCAGCAACAAATGTCCAGAGATTCATGGACTTTGTGAATGCCAATGTTAATTTCAGTTCATCAACCTCTACATCAGTCCCTCAACAGAAAGGTGTTCCTCAAGGATCTGTTCTGTCACCTCTCCACTTTTCTATTTACATTAACACACTTCCTGATGACTTACCCATCTTCCTCTCCTGCTTTATGCTGATGACTTGGTTCTATTCTGCTCCAACCACTCTGTCTCCTCTCGAACTCAAACTTCAGGCTGATTTTTATTACTGCTAAAACAAAAACAATGCTTCTGGCACTAGGCAAAAGCTATCTTCTATCTCCTAGTCTCTAAAAATCCTCAATATCTTGATAACATCAGTGAAAATGTCATTTGGTTGCCCCCTTCCTAAACTTCCAACTCCACCAGGACTACACATACAGTAAATTCATTCTCCCCTTTTTCTGGGCTAATAGGATATCCCTTTTTCTAGACAGACTATGTAGAAATGCCATAAAGGTATCTTGCTCAGGTAGAATATTAACTCTTGCTGATTGCTGCAAGTTCTAAAAGAAATCTATCCACACCATGAGTCCATGTAAAATGCCACTTGCAGATTCCTTACTGTCTCCCTAAAAGATGTCCATCATTGCAAAACCCTTGAAAAGCTAACTAGCTACCTGTGAAACAAAATGCTGACTTTTTACTTACCTCTCAACTAAGAAAACTTATCAAGAATGGCACCACTAGCTTACAGACTATTCAGAGATGCACCAACATACAACCTTAGACATATTAACCACTATAATCCTCTCAGGCAAGCTAGGCTTTGCTGCACAGACTGTGCTTTCTCAGTCCTTGGTCCCCAACTTTAGTTGCCTCCCCCTTTGTTTCTTAAAGATCTTTCCTCTTACCCCATTATCCACTCACAAATAAAATCATATTTCAAGACTCTAGGAAAATGCAAGTTCGACCTGTCTGAACATATAACTTAACCTCTTCATTCCCTTTTCCCTTCTTCTGTCTACATACCTTGCTCTATTTTTGATTGCGGTTCTTTCAGCATGATAACTCTGATGCAACTCTCTAGATAATGCATGTAAACAGTGTTTTTTCAGTTGCTCTGTTTATGTAATTTATTGGCTTTATACCATCAATCCAGCTATGATATTCACTTTGTATATACTATATGTATATACTGCATTTTGTCATTCACTCAGGGGCGGCTCGTGCTATAGGACTGCAGGACTGTACTCCTCCCACCTAAAAACCAAATAAAATTTAAACAGAGAAACACAAACAAAAACGGTAAATTCCCGGAAGTGTGCACGCTCTCAGACTGCTTTCTCAGCAGTCTAGATAGGGGGAAAGGCATCTTGGCCCCAAGATGCCCAGCAGTCTGTGCGGTGGTGACATCACGAAATGGAGGCACTCTGGACTGCAGCAGAATGGACCAATCGCGGATTTGGGTTGGACCAATCACGCAAGGGGCTGTTTGGAAATCTCGGCAGCAAGGGAGCAGAAGCAGTTGTAGGCAAAGGAACTGTTTGGATCGGACTTAAACTTGGCGGCAAGGTAAGGTGTGTGTGTGTGTGTGTGTGTGTGTGTGTGTGTGTGTGTGTGTGTGTGTCTGTGTAAAATGCCCCAGTTGCTATATACTGGTGGCTAGAGCAAACACATGGTGGTGTGGCAGGGAATACCTCAGGCTTGAACCCTGTACCTTGTATGCAGGTGTTAAGGGCCTGAATTCCCTACCCACCACCATTTGCAAAAAAATTGCAGATTTTTGCCTTATATTTTATCTGTTCTGTTCCTCATAATATCTGTGGTTTCTAAATGTTTCAATGCTTGATATTTGATGGTGCCAGTGGTAGCACTGTTGCCTCACAGCTGCAGGTTCTCAGGTTTGATTCTTGGCTGGGGTGCCTTCTGTGTGGTGTCTGCATCTTCTCCCTGTGTTTGTGTGGGTTTGCTTTTGTGTCCTCCCATGTTACAAAGACTTGTCTGCATTATTTCTTCCTGGGCCTCTGCTGAAAATTGTTTTTTTGTTCCAAGTCAGACTGTCCTGATTAACAAATGTTAAATAAAATTGACAGGCATTTGAATTTTCAGACTTCAGGTTTTTGAATGTTTAATTCCTTACATATTTGATGTTGCAGTGGTAGCATTGTTGCCTCACAGCTATAGGTTTTCTGGTTTGATTCTTGGCTGGGGTGCCTTCTGTGTGGAGTCTGCATCTCCTCCTTGTGTTTGTGTGGATTTGTCTGGAGTCTTGCCATTTTACAGACACATGTGTCTGCAGTATTTTGTGTCCTCCCATGTTACAAAGACATGTCTGCATTATTTCTCCCTAGGCTCTGCTGAAAATTGTTTTTGTTCCGTCAGAAGTAAAACTGACAGGCATTTGAATTTCAGACTTCATATTCTTCAGAAAATACATAGTAACACAACCTTTTATTCCAGCAATTTTCTAAGTTTATAAGATGAATATTTGAAATATGTCCCTATTTTTGGGACTGTATTACCCCATTATTGGCTTTGTCCACTTTTTTGTGCTATGACAAGAAATGAATATGCTTGAGGGCTGTATTCCCTCATTACTGGGTTTGTCCAGGTGTTTTGTGCTAAGAGGTTAACAGCTATGGTGAGAACTGAATTCATTACATGACAGCCATTTAAGTTTCAGTCTTCCTCTCTTTCACAAAGCAGCTGATTTGGTGTAGTGGTATGTTGCTCTGACTGTTTTGCACAGGGACCTTGGCAGTAAAATGTATGGTGGTAACACAGCATTTTATTCTAGCAACTTTCCAAGATTATACAAGCAATGTTTAATGTGTCCCTGGTTTTTGGGCTTTTGACCCCCCCCCCAATAAATTTTGGCTTTTTCCAGATTTCTTGTGCTGCGAAGTTGAAATGCAGTTGAGTATTGAGTAGATTTTACAAGGAGCTGAGAGCTGCACGGGAAGAGAAGTTTAGTGCTGCTTATGCTAAGTCTGCTTGCATTGTTAATAGCAGCACAACAGGTTGTGTACTTGCTTTTGATGCAGAAGGCTGTGGGTTCTACTCCCACAAGGGGTGGATGCTGCTGTACTGAGAAAGTTAAGATACTAACTATGAGCCTGTTATCAGTTTGCCATCCATTTCCTATTGCAATATTACTAACTTATCATTTTTTTAATGTAATATAGGCAATTTGTCCCTCAGGGGCAACAGATACTTTATTTTTCGATGAAACCATGAAATATAAAGGTGTTTGCTAGCAGCAACCTCTTCATTAGTTACAGATTTCTTTAATGTGGAATTATTTAGATGACTTTTACTTCTTCAGAGATTGTGCATATATACTGATAATGGTGGACTGGAGAATTGTGCAGATTTACTGATAATGGTGGACTGTAGAAGTTTGAGTAGACTTTTATGATGGAAATGTTCAGAACTGGGAAGTTTTGTCATTATGGGTGCATGCATTTTGTTTCACTGTTTGCTGGAAAAATGTTCTGAATTGGGCAGTTTTGTCATTACTGGTGCATGCATTTTGTTTCATTGTTTACTGGAAAAATGTTCAAAACAATAGGAAGGTGTATCAAAGAGCACATGTATCTTGCATATGCAAGGGGCCTATGATTTGAAAACAGCCCATGATTAATCTTTATCTGCCACTGGCAAAATGTATTTTCTTTGAATGTGGGTTTCAGTGATGTTTCAATGAATGTGAGTTTCAAGGGCAGAGAAGTTTTAATGCTAAGTCTGTTTTCATTGTGAGACTGCATTGCTTTGTTTAGAAGATGTCTTAGTGTTTGTGCTGTAAAATGCAAAATAAAACTTTCAAATGAAGTCCAAATCATCATAGAAGTAAAGCAGTATGCACATTAGTGTTTATGGTAAATGGAGTGAAAAAGCCAAGTAATGGATCATTGGAATGGTTGCTGGGGAGGGGGGGCTCCATTCGACCATGATTTTGTGAGGGGGAAGGGCGGCAAACTTAACGACAGCTCCAGCTGAACTATACCTCCCAACTGTCCAGATTTTCAAAGAATGAATAGGTTTTTGCTTCTTATTTTTGGTTTGTTCCTCATAAAATTTGTGGTTTTCTGGCAAATCATTTAGGTATTAAGTCACTAAATAATGACACACTGAGTTTCAGACTTCATAACCTTCAGAAAAATGCATGCTAAAGTAAGACATGTTGTTCTATCAACTGTCTCAGTTTATACAAGAGCAATTTTTAGTACTGTTTATATGTTCCCCCAATATATTCGGCCTTGTCCAGATTTATTGCATTAACAGGTTGAGAGGTACATGCAAATAAATTGCTTTATAGAATTAGGCATAGCCAAACCTCTCAACTGTCCGATTTTGGCTCAAAACGTTGCTCTTCCCCCTAATAATCCCTCCGCAAAATAGCAATTTTTGAAGAAAACATGGAGGGTTTACAATTAAGAAATAACTATAATAATCAGAGTTATAGATTACTTTTATTTCAGAAATGCATGTAGATTCTTTTATTTTGTCTGCTGCTCAAGTTAGCAGTACTAATATTAAAGTGTCCCTTCTTTGACAGGTTCCCAGCTGTATTGTGTGGCTATTTTATATTTTTGCATCACATTTTTGGTCCATTTTTCATAAAATTGTGGGGTTTTTTTGGCAAATTAGTGAAAATCTTTAAAGACTGAAGTTAGAAAATAATGACAGACATTTGAGTTTCAGATTTCATACCCTTCAGAAAATTCATACTAATGCAAGACCTATTCTATTAACTTTCTAAGTTTATAACAGCAATATTTAAAAAGTGTCCTTATTTTTGGGACTTTGTCCCACTTCTATGTATGGCTTTGTCCAGATTTCTTGCTCTGAAGTTGACAGGTATGACAAATGTGTCAGGGCCATCACAGTCAGCCAGAGACATTTCAAATTGTGACATACTTGTTGCACCCCACTCCCCAATGTAGTGACTCTGAATGTGTCCAAGCAAGACAAGGAGTAGTTATGCAGTGTAAATGTGCAGAGTATCCCCCCCATCCAAGGTAGACACAAGTACTGCAGTGGCTTTTCATCTGTCCTTGATTTTGCAGAATGGTCTGGTTTCTGTCGTATTTTTGTACTGTTGATTTATGCTTATTCCTCAAAGTGCCTGTTGCTCTGTGTTTAATTAGCAATACTTTAATGACCATCAGGTAAGCTTGTCTGAGATCGTAAGATGCAAGTAAGCTTTAATAAGCATACTGTTAAAGAATTGCCAACATTGAAAGCCTTTCTATTGTTGCCATGTAAAGAATACTTAACTAGATAATGTATAAGCCTTGGGTATTGAAATGCATATGACAGTATTTGTAATAAAGGACAGGATTACATTATTTTAAGAAGCTCATTACACTTGTTGGAGACTTCCAGTCATCTCTGCAGGCTTTACCCGTAAACTAAACAGAATGCCAATCACGTGGTCCATAACCTGTACAGTAATCCTTTAAGCAATGTATCTTGAGCTTGTTTCTTGTTTGCTTTTCATTTTTTACTTTGATCATGTTTTCCCCATGAAACAAGTACATAGTTGTCAGGCAGCAAGTCTTTTTTTGGATAAGAAACATTTTTACAAGTGGGGGCATCATAGAGATTTCTACTTTCAATGTGTGTTACTTGGTACTTTAATAAAGCTGAATATAAATTATAATTAGAACTGCAATGCAAGAAGTGGTGTGAGTTGAGTGCTGCTTGTTTTTCTTATACTTGATTTTGACTGGCATTCCATTAATGTATTTAAAAAGTAATTTATTTTTTCATGCCTCACAACCTTTTTGTTTCCCTCTAGATATTAAGTAAGCTGTCATGCAGCCAATGCATTGAAATATTTTTATTCTTATACACTTCATTTTGTCTTGATTGGACTT